>NW_006239157.1:198922-200655 GCF_000226075.1 Solanum tuberosum
AAAGTGGTATCAGAGCTGGTCATCCTAGGGATTCTACAAAGCCGTGTCTGTGTAGAGTCTTGCTTATGGATGTGTGGTGCACCACATTTAGAAACAAGAGGCTACGTGACATGTAGGAGTTGTCTCCTTTCTTTCATTTCTTAGATCATGCGATAGAACCAGTGTTGTAAGCGAATCATATCTAATTCCTAAATTGTTTTATTATATCAAGGATGCCGGTTACGAAAAGGAGCAAAAGTACTGGTAAGTGAGTAGATGTGGCTGCCCAAGAACGGACCAGCCAACCACCACCTAGTCAAGCTGTACAAGGTGAGGCTCAAGATGAGTCTCCCTCACAGACTTCCCCGACCCCTGCATCTCCAGAAGATCTAAGGAGGGAAGCTGCACCTCAAGAACCCCCTATTAATGCTACTGAGCAAGATTTGAGGAATGCGGTCCAATTATTGACTCGTATAGTTGCTGGCCACGGCCAAAGGCAAGATGGTCCAGTTGCAGGTACTAGTGGTGTAGATAGAGCAGCTGGCACGCGGATACGTGATTTCCTTAATTTGGACCCTCCATCATTCACCAGGTCAGATCCTAATGAAGATCCACAAGACTTTATAGATCAGATCCAATGCACTTTCGATGTTATGCATATAAGTGGTAAAGAAGAGCTCGAGCTAGTATAGATTAAAGGGTGTGGCTGTATTGTGGTATGAAGCTTGGAAGCAATCCAGGGGAACAGATGCACCATCACCTACATGGAAAGAGTTCAAAAAGGCATTCCTTGACCATTACCTACCATTGGAGATCCGAGAGGCCCGTGCGGATCAATTCTTAAATCTCCACCAAGGAAGTATAAGCGTGAGAGAGCACAGTCTCAAATTTAATACCTTGGCCAAGTATGCTCCTAATGTAGTAGCTACTATAAGGGATATAGTTCATCGATATGTGGATAGATTTGATTCATATCTGGTTAGAGACTGTACCATTGCTTCGTTGAATAAAGATATGGATATAGCAAGGATACAAGCTTTTGCGCAAAAGTTGGAGTATTAAAGGCAAAGAAGAAGGACACAAGAGTCAGAAACAGGGCATTCTAAGAGGGTCAGATCCATGGGGTAGTTTACACCATCCCAAGGTGAGTTTAGGCCTCGGTTCTTTAACAGACCGCCTAGGCCATTATCTTCCTACTCTACAGCTAGTTCCCCACCTCAGTTTCAAGAGTCTAGGGGCAATTAGTTTGGGCAAAGAGGTGAAAGCCAAGGTTCATGAACAACGGGGTACCAAGAGCATGGAAGTATGAGCCAATCAAGACCTCCTCGACAGTCTTGTAAGCAATGTGGAAGAAATCATTTAGGTGCATGTCGGTTTGGGACAAATATTTGTTTTGGTGTGGTACACCAGGTCATATAATGAGAAATTGCCCTCATAGGGGTGTGGGTGGTGTGGCACAACCTACTAGATCAATTGCTGCATCCTCATCATCAACACCTTCTTTAGGTAGGGGACATATGCCTACTGGTTGTGGTAGAGGAGCTAGGGGAGCAGCCAGTTCTAGTGGAGTTCAGAATCGCACATATGCTCTCGGGGATCGACAAAATTTAGAATCCTCACCGGATGTGGTTACAGGTACATTGTCCATCTTTTCACATATTGTATATGTATTAATTGATCCAGGGTCTACACTATCATATGTTACTCCATTGATTGCTGAAAAGTTCAAAAGAACACCAGAATTATTAGTGAAG
>NW_006239157.1:200979-202380 GCF_000226075.1 Solanum tuberosum
AGGTAAATTTATTTCTTATCTTAAGGCAAAGAAGATTATGTCTAAAGGATACATATGTCGTCTAGTGAGAGTGAAAAATATAGATGCTGAGCCACCATCTGTTCAATCAATTCCAGTGGTAAATGAATTTCTTGATGTATTTCCTGAAG
Source organism: Solanum tuberosum (assembly GCF_000226075.1). Classification (NCBI taxonomy): domain Eukaryota; kingdom Viridiplantae; phylum Streptophyta; class Magnoliopsida; order Solanales; family Solanaceae; genus Solanum; species Solanum tuberosum. The sequence continues at coordinate 201,129 of NW_006239157.1, forward strand.
ATCTTCCGGGTTTACCTCCAGAACGAGAAGTAGAGTTTGATATTGATGTGATTCCAGATACTCAACCTATATCCATCCCTCCATATAGAATGGCCTGGCAGAATTACCGGAGTTGAAGGAGCAATTAAAAGACTTATTAGATAAAGGATTCATAAGGCCTAGTATGTCCCCATGGTCAGCACCAGTTTTATTTGTACGCATGAAAGATGGCTCGTTAAGAATGTGTATCGACTACCGGCAGTTGAATAAGGTAATGATTAAGAACAAATATCCCCTTCCTAGAATTAATGATTTGTTTGATCAGTTACAAGGTGCTAGGTGTTTTTCAAAAATCGACCTGAGGTCAGGTTATCACCAAGTGAGGGTCAAAGACAAAGATATACCCAAGACAGCTTTCCAAACACGGTATGGTCATTTTGAGTTTTTGTCATGTCATTCGGGCTAACGAATGCACCAACAGTTTTTATGGATTTGATGAATAGGGTGTTCAAGCCATTTTTAGATGTATTTGTGATAGTATTCATAGATGACATTTTGGTGTTTTTAAGATCGAAAGAGGGCCATGCTAATCACCTGCGACAGGTTTTACAAATTCTTCGTGATCGTAAGTTGTATGCAAAGTTCTCTAAATGTGAATTCTGGTTAAAATCTGTGGCATTCTTAGGTCATATTGTATCCGATAAAGGAATAAGGGTTGATAACCAGAGGATAGAAGCCGTGAAAAACTGGCCAAGACCTACAATGCCTACGGAGATCCGTAGTTTCCTTGGATTGGCAGGTTATTACAGAAGGTTCGTTGAAGGATTCTCTTCCATTGCTGCACCCTTAACAAAGCTAACACACAAAGAAACCAAATTTCAGTGGAGTGATGAATGTGAAAGAAGCTTCCAAGTGCTGAGGAATAAATTAACTTCTACACCTGTATTGGTACTTCCAGAAGGAACAGAAGGGTATGTAGTGTATTGTGATGCTTCGAGAGTGGGCCTAGGATGCGTATTGATGTAGCATGGTAAAGTAATAGCTTATGGTTCAAGGCAGCTGCGGCCACATGAGAAAAATTACCCAACTCACGATCTAGAGCTAGCAGCAGTTGTATTTGCTTTGAAAATATGGCGCCACTACTTGTATGGAGTTCATGTTGACATATACACTGATCACAAGAGTTCGCAATACATCTTTAAGCAAAAGGATCTGAATTTGAGGCAACGAAGGTGGCTTGAGTTATTAAAAGATTATGACATTGATATCTTAT
>NW_006239157.1:202389-203923 GCF_000226075.1 Solanum tuberosum
ACATGAGAAAAATTATCCAACTCATGATCTAGAGCTAGCAACAGTTGTATTTGCTTTAAAGATATGACACCACTACTTGTATGGAATTCATGTTGACCTATACACTGATCACAAGAGTTTGCAATATATCTTTAAGCAAAAGGACCTAAATCTGAGGCAGCGAAGATTGTTGCAGCTATTAAAAGATTATGACATTGATATCTTATATGAAAGCACATCATTCGAGATATTCTGTCCATTCGGGGTCAACTAAAATGTATCATAACTTGAAAGAAATGTATTGGTGGGGGGACCTAAAGAAGAACATTGCAGAATTCGTGGCTCAATGTCCAAATTGTCAATAAGTAAAAGTAGAGCACCAAAAAGCCCGGAGGTTATATACAGTGTATAGAACTTCGAATTTGGAAGTGGGACATGATCAACATGGATTTTGTCACTGGTTTGCCTCATTTATTTTAGAAGTTTGATTCTATATGGGTAATTGTTGATAGATTGACCAAATCAGGGCACTTCTTGCCGGTCAAGACTACTTATACAGTCGAAGAATATGCAAGGTTGTATATTAAGGAGACAGTTCGTCTACATGGAGTGCCAATCTCTATTATATCGGATCGGGTTGCTCAATTCACTGCAAATTTTTGGAAGTCATTTTAGAAGAGTTTAGGAACACAAGTGAATTTAAGTACAGCCTTTCATCCTCAAACAGACGGTCAGGCAGAGCGTACAATTCAAACACTTGAGGATATGCTGCGAGCTTGTATATTGGACTTCAAAGGTAGTTGGGATGATCATTTGCCATTGATCGAGTTTGCATACAACAATAGCTACCATTCAAGTATTAAAATGGCACCTTATGAAGCTTTATATGGTAGAAAATGTAGATCCCCAATTGGCTGGTTCGGAAAAGGTGAAACTGCCTTATTTGGGCCAGATTTTGCTCATCAAGCTATGGAAAAAGTCAAAGTTATACAGCAGCGGCTAGAAACAGCTCAAAGTCGACATAAATCATATGAGGATGTTAGAAGGAGAGGACTAGAATTTTCTGTAGGGGATTGGGTGTTCTTGACGGTGTCACCAATGAAAGGGGTAATGAGGTTTGGTAAAAAGGGAAAGTTGAGTCCACGCTATATAGGGCCATATAAGGTTATCTGAAGAATTGGCCAAGTTGCGTATGAGTTTGAGTTACCTCAAGGGCTTTCAACCGTTCATCCGGTGTTTCATGTCTCAATGCTTCGAAAATGCGTAGGTGACCCATCTTGTATTACTCCTACTGAGAATGTACAAGTTACGAGAGATCTCACTTATGAAGAAGTACCCATTGCTATTCTGGATCGACAAGTTAGGAAGTTAAGAAATAAAGAAGTAGCTTCTGTAAAAATATTACGGAGGAACCAACAAGTAGAAGAAGTTAGATGGGAAGCGGAAGAAACAATGATTGTTATAGTATAGGTGAAGGACCATGTTTCTATATGATTAGAGTTGGTTTAAACTAGCTCGAAAGGTGATGTGATGCCTTGCACGTTGCAACATGTGT
>NW_006239157.1:204804-206141 GCF_000226075.1 Solanum tuberosum
AGATTAATAATTAGAAAATGGATTAAAATAGGTGAGGTGCTTGCTTGACTTAACTAAGCTAGTAGGTGACAAGTAGGTGCATCACCTACTTTGACTTATTGACCAGTCCAAAGCACCAAGTAGGTGCATCACCTACTTGAACTATATGTATCTAGTTAAAAAGGCCAAGGTTTATAGATCAGATTTGGGCCTATGCTAATGGACTCACTTGAGGCCCAAACTAAGTTAAATAAAAGGAAAATAAAATTTAAGCCCAGCAGCCAAATCTGTTAAGGCCCAATATTTAAACCCAAGTGAAAGCAAGTAAGTGCATCACCTAGTTTGACCTTTTGAGCTGCTTGATGTACATAAGTAGGTGCATCACCTACTTGACCAATTAGTGGCTGAAAATGAAGCTTTCTAGTGGATATTCTTAAAGGTGAAGAAAGCTCAATATAAAGATATATTTGCTGCTATTCTTACTCATTTTAACACACATTATTGGGGATTAGCTCCAGATCTTTCTCTCTTTTTTCTCTTAAGGATTAAACATCAGCCTTAAAGTTCTTCTAGGGTTCTTGAAGAGACCCTCATCTCTGCAAGACAAGGTAAGTGAAAACATTTATGGATTTAGCTTCATTCTCCCATGGATGATTAGGAAAACATGTTATTCATGCTCAAGTATAGGTATAAAGGCATAATATTTCTAGAAGCTACTGCTGACTTCCTTGGTTATTAAGATACTTTTCTCTTCTTCTTTGGTTTAAGTGTGAAGGGAAGTTGAAGTTCTAGAGGAATTCAAGTTATAACGAGAAGTTGCAGAAATTGAGGTAAGGTGACTGCTCCATTTTCTTCCTCCTTATGTATGAGTTTGAGTGAGGAATTATGGGTGTGCTGTCCTAAAGAACTCAAGGAGGTGGTGAGTTCAATAATTGTTTGTATGATAAAGAATACTTGAGACTGCTTTATGTGTATTGTTGTTGGTGCAGTTTGGGTAATCTTGGAAAAGGATATATAATGTATGTATTGGGCAGAGAAGGAGGGTGTGGTGATACACATTGTTTTAAGGGCTGTATGGGCTCATTATCCGTCAAAGTTAGCTACTGTTTTATGAGGCTCACAGTGTGATAGCTGCTAATTTAAATTTATCATGACTTATATTGTAGATTAAAACCTTAAAGGGGAGGCTGAATCGTGATAGTTGTATTGATGAGAAGATAAGGTATGTAAGGATATTCCATTCAATATTCTTTGGCATGAAATCTGATACTTGAGATTAATATCAACAAACTGAGTTTCCTAAGCTCTATTCCTAGTCAAGGAAACATGGTGGCAGTGTACGATCTCCAATATAGCTA
>NW_006239157.1:206719-226877 GCF_000226075.1 Solanum tuberosum
CTAGCATGGGCCGATCCCAATTGGTATAGAAGGGTGGCAGCTCAGGGGCATAAGCCTAGCATGGGCCGATCCCAATTTGTGTAATTATGAGGACCGCATCCCAGGGGTTAAAATGCCTAGCATGGGTCATCCTCTTCTACCACTGATCAGATGGTCATTCGTATCACATGACTTATAAAGATCATAACACACAGAAAGTTAAAGACAAGAATGCAACATACACGATCCTAGAAGAGTTAATAAAGGTGGTCTTTTGTTCTGATTTATGCACACATATATTGATTCTTGCTTTCATTCGAACTCTTGTTTTATATATGTTATTGCCTTACATATTCAGTACATTTTATCGTACTGATGTCCCTCACGGGGGATGCTGCATTTCATGCTGCAGGCACAGGTACTTCTTGCTTTCATTCGAACTCTTGTTTTATATATGTTATTGCCTTACATATTCAGTACATTTTATCGTACTGATGTCCCTCACGGGGGATGCTGCATTTCATGCTGCAGGCACAGGTACTTCAGCTAGTAGACCTCCTCGATAGGAGCACACGACACTCAGCTACTTTTGGTGAGCTCCAGATTGATTTAGACCTTTACTGAGTGTTTGGTAGATTCATTTTGGGTATTGTATCATAGTTAAGAGTAAGGCGGGGTCTGTCCTGACCTACTCTAAGGTTTTCTATCTTTTAGAGGCTTTGTAGACTTATGTTTATGGTTCAGTTGCGCCTTAACAAGTTGTGGCCTCAATGGCCAAGTCTTGTATATAAGTTTTGGGTCTACTTATGATGGTTCGTATCGCTACATCCTATGTGAACTTATCACAAGATTGTCATAGTTATATGCATAGTAAGTACATGTTACATGTTGGTTCTCTCTGGCCTAGAGGGCATTGGGTGCCTGCCCGTCTTAATGGGATTTGGGATATGACATCATCATACCATAAGAGAACCTTACCACAACCCCTCTTAGAGTCTACTTGTGCAATGTATAAGTGAAGTCCCATACCCCCACTCGCATTAAGTACTACCCCTTAAGAAGTTCTAGTTAGAGTTTATATCCATACCATAGTTCTTATTCATATTATTTAGGGAAGACTTGCAATAACCGACATAGACCATGTGAGCTACATGGAATCTGGTGTTCTACCCCCACACCGAAAAGAGGTGTTCTACTTGCCTATGGTAGAACTAACATAATAGCTTCTAAGTGGATCCACTAGCTAAAATCTATGTGGGTACATAGTTATGGGACAAGGAGATTGTTACTAGAAACCCGGACTTGCTAAAAGTAGAAGGTTTCCATCTCATGAGATATCATACATTGGGAAGCTGGACTTGCTAAACATAAAAGTCCCCATCTCACTTTCATGTTCTCTCGGTGCTACACATTATTCCCTTTAAGAGTCATAATTAGCCTTTACTTAACTTCGTATTTATTACATCATACATTAGGCACTCATGCCAACATACCATCATAAGAGCTCATTGGTTCCTTAAGTGAGAATTCTCCTTTCACTTTTAGAAACACTAGCATGTGAGTATACCTTTCACATTGTAGTCATATTGTGATCATGAGAATGTCCTTTCAATCCACACAATAAGCTTATCATAAACATACATACATACATACATAATCAAGTGTATATGGTGTAGGGATGAATGGTCTTTTCATCAACATAACAACAACACAATCGATATAGAATCATTACTATCTAAGTAATTCACAATCTCATACACCATCCCCATAAAGAGACAACCTTCATACCTTTGCCCTTCAAGGGTCTTGGAATCACAATCAACCCAACTATACACAATTACTACATAATATAGGAGGAATTCATGATGTAATAGCATAATTAACATAAACATAATCAATTTACATATTCATAATCTCCACCAACCCATAACATCAATTCATGATTCATCAATTTGGGGAACACATGGGTGTATGGGGAATTCCCATTATTAACATCAATTCTCCATCAATATATTCATAATTCGTCATAAATAATCATAATTAAGCAATGAAAACGATTTGGAAAGAAGACCCATGTTATAGAATGAAAACCTTAGAAATTAGGGGAATTTGATATCTTGAAAACATATTTGAAGGGGCTCCTTGGGTGATAGCTACCCAAGGATGAAAATCAACCATACCTCAACTAAGAAACTCTAAGAAATTTGGGGAAGAACCTTCAAACTCTAGCAACCCTAGCTCCAATGTCGTCTTCTTCTTCTTCTTCTTCTTGAGTTTAGTGAGAAAATTTTAGAGAGAAGTGGGAGGTTTTTTTTTATTTCAATTGGGTGTTTGTAAAAAGTGACTAAGTCTTGTGAAATTTGACTTAAAAACAATATATATACTACCTCTAAAAATACCCAAAACACCCCCACTTAATTTGGACTAAAAAGGAAAAGACATAAAAACCCTTCATTTAGCTGACCCCAGTACAGGTTCACGACTCACACCATGAGCCATGGGGAGGACCACATCCTCCCCGTGGAATTGTGGCAGTAGCCTCCTCAAATGTGCCAACCTCCCTTGAGGCCAAGGCATGACCACGAGACCTCTCACAGTCCATGGTGATGACCACGAGTCATGGTGAAGGTCGTGGTCTTGAGGCCATGTCAAGGCCCTCCATGCCTTGCCTCCACATGCTAAGGCATGTTCACGAGCCACCCTCCCCCTCGTCAAGTGCACCACGGCCCGTTATGGTGCCCGTGGTGCCTTTAGGCAGTAGCTCCTCTAAGGTGTCCCAACTCCCTAAAAACTAAGGGAGTCTCACGCCCTCCTTCACGTGTCGTGAAGTGGACCAGGACTCGTGGTCCCTCTCGTGGAGGTTGGGGCAGTGTCTAGGACACTTGGAGGCTCCCCTTCTTTGGCCAAGGTAATTCCACGAAGCCTCCCACTGGCCGTGGTCATGAACACGATCCGTGGTGTTGGCCGTGGAGTTTGAGGCAGTAGCTCCAAGTTTGGAGCAGCCTTGTCCTTTGTCCTTGGCTTGCCCCTTTTGCTTGGCAGTTCTCCCTTAGGACTTGACTCCTAAACCCCTATATTAATCTTAGATGGTCTAACTTAGGGGAAATTATTTTATAGCTTTTGACCTTACGTTTAGGCTCTAGTTCAACCTACGAATTTTCCGAGTTGTTACAGAAGAAGAAGAAGAAGAAGAAGAAGAACAACAACAACAACAACAACAAGAAGAAGAAGAACAACAACAACAAGAATAAGAGGAAGAGGAAACCGTTGGGGAGGCGAGGGAAAAAGCTTTTATTTCCTCTTTTGGTTCGCCAACTTCCCTCCAGTTTTGGTTCTCACCAATTTGGTTAAATTAGGTTTTATTCATTTACCCTTTTACCCCTCATTAAATACAATGGACCAAACTGTCAACTTAAAAACTTGAGGGCAACTCCCACAATCCTTAATCCTTAATTACATAATTGTCACCTACATTTAATAATTAAGACTTATGTCACCCATTTTATTTTGACACATTAATGACACCCTTAATTCAAAGTTTCAGTAATCAAACTTGATTTAAGAAGAAGTATAATATTTAGCTGACAGAGAGTGTAAAAATATATTGAAATCAAACTAATTGCAAAACCCTAAGAAAAAAGTATGTAGAAACCTGCAACCCTCGATGTCTAAATAACAATTTTCTCCCTTCTTTTCTCTGATTCATATAGTTGAAAAAATATTTAAAGTCCAACATAGTCAAAATAGAAAATATAAAGTTGGGTCTATGACATCTTGAAAAATAGTAACAAACTTCATTGAAATATCAATGGATTGGAGTTCAAAAAAGCCAAGAGACAATCTTATCACGGTAAGATTAAAGTATAGGCTTATTTGCTCACATTTCTTTGGAATATTAATTATTTCATTGAGAGTAGCCTACAAATAAGGAAATTTTGAGCAAAGGGGAGTAAAAACATTATTTCCCATAGTTGCAACTATTAGAAAAACTGCGACCATTGGCAGGCGCAATTTTATTTTATTATTTACGGTAGTTAGGTTTATCAAAATAAGAATGGTAGATTAGAGCATTCATGTTCTTAAGAGATTGATTATTTTGTTATCATATTACAAATTAAATATGAGGTGTATTGTATGGTTTGAATACTATTAAAGTTATGATAATTGGAGGAATTGAGACTTACCCTTAGGCATGAACTTTAGAAAATTGATTATATATTTGGGTCTATGCTAGATATATAGTAATATGGGTGTCTATAGACTCGTTTGCTTATGAATATTGTATACTTGATAGATTGAAAACGTTCTGAGGCATTGAGGAAAGGAAAAACAATGGGGAATTAGCTTGTTTGATTTCAATTCTTCTGTGGAGGTAGTTTATGGTTTATTCTTTGTTATAGGTAGACTATTAATAGTGATTGATAGTCTTTGAGTAATATTTTGAATTTTTCTATGTAGTTGGTTGTTGTGGTTTGGATAATTCATGTGTTATTGTGATTGGTCTGTGATCCCAAGACCGCAAAATCCATAATCTTGAACTTGTTCTATTAAAGTGATGCCTTGAATAAAGAAGACTTAGTGAAATATTATTAAGGAAGTGGAAAGAGATGATAAAGAATGATAAATGAATTAATGATATATTTGGATCGGGTGCCACGAGCTGACATGATATATTTGGATCGAGTGCCATGAGCCGGCACAATATTATTGGATTGGGTGTCACATTTCGAAACAATATTATTGATTGGGTATCACGTTCTGATACAATATTATTGGTTCCGGTGTCACATCCGGGACAGTAACATTAAAGGAATCATATTGAATTGACTTATTGTACTCAATCTCAAAGAATCCATTTCCCAAATGATCATGGTGTGGAGGCTTGAGTCCTCGTGTGTGTGTTTGATATTGTGATTGATTACGACTTGCTTTAATGCTGTTGTCACTTGTTCATGTTATTCGTTGCTTGCCACATGCTAAGTGCTATAGTTGATTCCATGTTATTACTTTATGGATATTAGTTTCTATTTTGAGTGGGCCGATGATATCTACTCAGTACATGTTGCCCGATACTAATCCCTACTTGTATTTTCCTTTTATGGAGTGCAGTGAGTGTACCAATGACTTCGACTCACCCTCAACTCTAGCCAAATCTCCAGTACATCAGATTCTAGGGTGAGCTATTCATTTTAGCTCGTGCTGGATTCTCTCGGTCATGGCATGATGTCCTTAGTTTTTAGACACAAACTACTTTGTTTATTTATTTTGGTGTCTTTGATACTCCTAGACTTAATATTTCGAGATTAGATGTCCTTGATGTGATGACTTTCAGATTTTGGGAAACAATATTTAATAGACTTTAGTGGATTTGTGTTTCGTACATTAATAAGATTTGAGCTTCCACATTATGATTAGTATTTCATAAGTTGAACAATAAATATAAGTTGTGGCTGAATTCATTGGTTCGCCCACCTAGGAGGTTAAGTGTAGGTGCCCTTCATGACTCGTTTGGGTTGTGACAAACTTGATATCTAAAATTTAGGTTCAGTGATCTCATCACACAAAGACATGTCTAGTAGAGTCTTGCAGAACGGTATGGGGACATACGTTTCTTCGAGAGGCTATAAGACTTAAGGAAAACTCTAGGCCTTCTTTCTTTCATGCGATTACTTGAATCCAATTGGTATCTAGGTGATACAAATTGATAACTGACCTTCTTGACTCTATTTCACATATAGTCAGATCTAGAGCAACAGAAGTGGCAACACCATTACTAACAAGAGAGGATGCGCCCTTGGAAATAAGCATGTTTTCCCAATTCACTGTGGGCATGTAACTAGTGAATATCTGTTGCAGCTTATGAAGCCAAATTTTGTTCTTTATTCAGATATGCGACTCAACTTTGTTTCAATCCAGAACATAGGATTCCTTGCTTTGTGAAGAGATTGACATCAGATTTACAAATTCAAGCTTTATAGGTGGCTGCTTCGGCAAAATCTTTTCAGAAAGTGGTTGATTTTGTGATGGAGGTAGAGAGGGTGAAGCCAGATGACTTAGCCAAGGTGACAACATTGAAGAAGTTTTATGAGGGATGACTGAATAATAAACACCATTACTTTGGAAATACAATTAGTAAAGTTGTCATAATATGTATAGGTTTCTTAGCGAATAATGAAATTATTTTGTGCTAATTGAGGTCAGAATCTCTACTATGATTTCATAGATTGAGTGTATCAAATAAGGTCATGATACGACTACTACAACAATACCGATGCTTACTTGGTTAGAGTTATGAAGTGTGTTACTTTTGTTATCGACCTGATCTAAGAAAGAATGCAAATCGCTTGGGCTAGAGATAGAACAAATTTGATAATATTTTGGAGCTATTCAATGGATAGAAATGTGTGGGCTATTTTGGTACGATCTTCTCGATTGGTATAATGTGTTCTAGTGATGGATCTAATGAACTTTCACAGTGTGGTACTAGTGTTATGTAGAAACAAATACGTCGATTGTCAAGTGTGAATACTAACTACTTAAGGAGTTATCCGTTGTATGGCATATTAAGATAATGAGATTTAGTGTTGCATTCACATTTGAGAAACCAACTAGTTTGTTAGTACATACACTTGGTTTAAGTATTATTTTTAAGAAAGATTTTACTGGTGAATCTTTGGTACGATCTTAATGCATTAAGTTGTGAAGTGTATCTTGAGGATTCTAAATGAGGACTGGCGACTTTATCTTAAGCTCCAAAGGAGTGGATTGATACCGGAATGACAAGCTTAGGAGTAAAAAAAGTCTTAGTGAGTATACTTGGGTGAAGGAAATTGAAGATTTTAGTAAGAAATTGCATATAAAATTGGGTTAGTCCTTTGGATTTGATTGGTATAACTGGGAATGGGGAGAACAACACTACCATGGGATTGAGGGGTGGGGAACATTGAGTCAATACCTTGCTTATTGTTGGCATCCTTTCTTTGATTGTCCCGATAAACTTTAGGGGCAACACTGGTGGTGGAGACTGCAACACTACCATAGGGTTGTGGGGAGGGGAGCATTGAGTCGATATCTTTTTGTTGTTCCTTACTGGTCTGATTCTGATATGGTACTGGTTTATAAACCTGATTTTGTTGGTTGTTTTGGTGATTCCTCTGATTGTTTTGAGGATAGCCTCTAAAGTTCTTTTTCTTTTGTGTCTGCCATTGGTCTTCTTACATTTGTTGTTGATCTGGATGAGTTCTTGATGGCTGTTCTTTGGTACATGAAACACTAGCAGAAATATTATTCTTAACAGGATGATAATTAATTGGTAGAGAAGTTACTAGAGTGTCATTTCCTTGTGTTGTTTTGGTTTTGTTTTTGTTTGCTGCTTCCACCTCCTTTCTTCTTCGATATTCATCATCTCTCCGTACGTATTCCATACTTAACCTATAACGGTTGTTTCTTAGAGAGTGAACTACACACTCCGCCCTATGAAGCAGCCAGACGGGGCTTCATCAGTGCGTGCTACTTCACAGTTGACTCTCTACCTAGGTGCGACCATATCTGGCGAAGCAAATCAAGGAAAACCAACTTATGCAGCAACTGTTACCACGGCAAATCAATCAGCAAATGCTCCTAGATGCACCAGAGAATCAGTAATTGCAAGAATCACTACTCATAATGGGATTCTGGTAGTAATATTCAAGGCAAAAGATTACTATGGTATCATGGCAGAGGAATGTAGGTTGACAATCATTGGGAGATTTTTAAAAGTGAGACCCCAAAATGATCGAATTATGTCAATTTTTAAGGAATTAATTCCAATCAGGGGCCCAGTCAAAATCGGTGAGTACGATAATCACTACGTGTTCTTAGATTTCACAAACGAAGATGATTTTAACTTTGTATGGTTCAAAAGGGTCATCGAGATGGAGGGACTTCAAAAGTGGACTCCCGATTTTAAACCGAAGAGGACATCCATATTGCACCCGTGTGGGTTGATCTACCAGGTTTGCCCTTCCATATGCATTCATGGCATTATGTTAAACAAATATTGCTGTTTTTCCTTCTTTTTTCTTCCTCAAGAGCTAATTTTTCGTATCTTCTTCTATTAGCTTCTCTTTTCTTTTGACTCATTGCTCTCAAGCTTTATTATTTAGCCCTTGTTTTTCAATAGTGTTTCTATATGAGTCCCTTCACCCACCCCATCAGACTGATGTAAAACAACATTAGAGTTCTCTTTATTTTTTTGACCTTCCTACGTAATATTCTGTAGCTGCTGCACCTGACTCATGGTCTCAGTTGCTGCCTGAAAATGTCCCCTTGAATTAGCTTCTTTATACATAAGATTCCTTTTTTCTTGTTGAACTAGAGCATTAACCTCAACCCTGCCTGAGTTCACCTTACCCTCATCATCAATGTGACCCAATTCAGGCCCCTCCATAGACTCATAATCTAGAAAATCTTCAGCATCAGGGTCTATCTTCAATCAAAACTCGACTCAGATTCAGAGTAGTCATGTTCTTGTTGTTGATGATACCTTGTATAAGAGGAGCTCGATAAGCTGTGGTACTAGGAGCTCTAAGGTCGATCCTATGGTTATCCATATTAGAACTACTGAACTACCACACCTTTTTGGTTCCCCTTCTTGCAAATTAGTGATTTTCTCCTGCATACCCCCTTTCACACCTCCAGACTCTCAGATGACAAATCCAGGTAAAACAACATAATTATTATTGGGGTGGGGTTTATAAAGAATTGAGTTAATACCTTGCTTATTGTTGGCATCCTTGCTTTGCTTGTTATGAAATACTTTAGGGGCAACACTGGGAATGGGGACAACAACACTACTAATGGGTTGAGGGGTGGGGAGAATTGAGTCAATACCATGCTTATTGTTGGCATCCTTGCTTTGGTTGTCCTGGTAAACTTTAGGGGCAACACTGGGGGTGGGGACTGCAACACTACCATAGGGTTGTGGTGAGGGGAGCATTGAATCGATACCTTTTTTGTCGTTCCTTACTGGTCTGATTCTGATATGGTACTGGTTTATAAACCTAATTTTGTTGGTTGTTTTGGTGATTCCTTGGATTGTTTTGAGGATAGCCTCTAAAGTTCTTTTTCTTTTGCGTTTGCCATTCGTCTTCTTGCATTTTTTGTTGATCCAGATGAGTTCTTGATGGCTGCTCTTTGGTACCTGAAACACTAGCAGAAATATTATTCTTAACAAGCTGATAATTAATTGGTAGAGTAGTTACCTGAGTGTCATTTCCTTGTGTTGTTTTGGTTTTGTTCTTGTTTGCTGCTTCCACGTCCTTCTTCGATATTCATCATCTCTCCTCTTGACATTGCATGTATGAACCTTATGGCCTTGGTGTTTGCAGTAATCACTATCGTTACTTGTTGGAACCTATGGAAAAATAGATGTGCATGCAAATATGGAGGAAACAAATCTAATATGACTAGAGTGATATACTTGGTGCATAAAGACATCAACAACCTCCTACTCATCAACTTTCCGTACATCAAATGGCCATCCAAGTGGCCTGAGTTGATACAGTTTGTAGGAAATTGCTTCCATGATATCAAATTTACAAAGGCAGCACTAGTAGCCTAAACTAGTCCAAAACATGCATTTACTATGATTATCGAAATAACAAAAGCTATCAGAAATTACATATAAGTTGACAAACCATTGGTGCCATTTCCAGTCAAGCTGCTGGCTCAGCTGGCGTCCAGTATTCCTTACGAAGATTGTTAAGCTCCTCCCACCGAGCTAGAGCAGCAAGGCATCACATATGTCCTTAAGGGTACATAGAGAAGGATATAGCTCGTCATCATCAGAATAAAGAGCATAAAATACGAATAAAATGTAACTTTTTCAACATGAACCAGATGCATAACACAACCCAATTCCACGAGTCAACTAGCATTTATTTAAGCCACCAAGAAATTTAAGAACAAGTGACGAAACAAATTTCACTGAAAGCATGCATTTGATTACCACTTGGAACCGTTAAAGTATTACATCAGGTAGTTAGATGGGGTCAATTGATTTCCTTTACTCTTTTTTTTTATCCAGATAATGAATCTTCAAGGTGAAGGTCACTACTCTTTGAAGGAAAATTTGGATCTAGCATATGATCTATCACTAAGATCAAATATCTTCAGTAGTTCTGCAAGTAGAAGTCATAGACCAGATTATGCAGTAACTGTTCCAACATTACAAACCTAGAGTAGCATCCAAACAAAGATGTGGACTCGAAGCTTGTGACGCCTTAGCAGTGTATGCTTTAATAGCATCGTCCTAGCGTTGCAACTTCTCACACCTTAAATATCGACAAATAACAATGACATCAGTAACTTACTAAGATTTGAGACCACCATTTCACATTAAAACTTGTGCAGCCTATAGTAACTTACTAAGATTAACAGGAAAAGATGAGCTGCAATTAAAACAGTACAACAGAATGCAACAATCAACAGTACCATGACTTCTTCAACTGAACCCCCAAATGCTGCTGAGCATATGTTAATTTCCAACCGCTGCCTGAAGATGTGAAGCAAGATTAAGTTTAATCACCAGAAAGTCAGTATGAAACATATGTAAGCTGCAACAAACAACTAAGAAATCAAGACCTCATATTGACGTAATTGATTATTTATATGGATTAGAGCTTCAACTACAACAACATGATTTGCATCCCTCTTATTTGAAAGTGCGCCTTCAAATTCCATTTCCTTGTAGTGTAGGGCCTTTTCAAATGCTCGACACTAAGAAAATTAGCTCATTATGGATACTACTTACTAATTAACAACAAAAGGTGAAGGTATATATCAATCAACTACACAATGTCAGAGTAAACCCACCTTCCCCGCTAGAGCACCCATCAGACATATATCTATAGGAAGGGGTCTCTCATCATGTTCCATAAACTCCACCTGGAAAGTACAATTAGCCAAACTAAAATAAAAATTATAGTACTGCAGCTTTACAGAGGACAAATTCCTGTCTTACTATGCAACTCCTTCAGATATTGAGCCAATCATTTCCAAAAAACATTGCAATCACCCAAGTAAAGAATATGAGAGTTTTGATAAAAAAAAGAAAATCAGAAACAATTAGTTCTTTCTAATTGGACTACACCTATAACTAATCATCCACTTGATATCATCATCCTTTATTGGATGATAACTTAATTTATAGTTAATTCCATCATTGGTCTATCTGTTCTCCTTATTCTCAACTCTTTTTTAGAATGGTAGCAACTTTCCTTAGCCCTTAGTCTTCGCTCTTCAGTCACTTCACTAGAAGTTCATTTATTCCCATAATCCCTTCCATACGTTGAAATGCACAAAACACAGATTCATACTTGTTCTAGAGGAACTAATGTCATAAACCAAAAAATATGTCAATAGCAGCTATATTTTGTACCAACCGTTCTCTATGCCCAAACAACCTCCACGAACCTTTACAACATCTTTTTTAAAGAAGTATGGAACCTTTGCAATTGCAAGTAGATTTCCTCTCGGATACCAATCAACATACTTTCAACCTATAAAACCCTAAACGAGGCCCACAAGTATGATTCGTTATCAAGTACCCCTCCTCCCTTAAAAAAGGACATGGTTAAGTAGTGATATTGCCCCCAACACCCAACCTGAAACAAACAACGTCAAATAACTGAAAGACTACGAGATCCTACTATTACCATTATGATTTAATGTGTGCGCTATAAAGCTCTGAGCACTTCTACTCTTTCTAGGGGCATCTCTATTACAGGAAAAATGGAGGGACTATCTTGTTAAGGTAATTATTCTGGAGAATCTATATTCAAGCAGTCTGAACATGTAAAGGGACAATCAATCTTCTTTTATACATAAGTTGATTCTCCTACAATCCTGTATATGAAGAAACATGTAAATGCCTCTATTCTGAACTCAAATTTCACATTAACATCGTCATTTCGTGAGAACATCAATGGATCAATATCTTCAAATTTGAAAAGTGTGGAAAAAATAATCAAGTTCAGAAGTGTAGCAAGAATTTGAGGTGGGATATTTGGAGAAGAAAATGCCATTTCTTAACTCCGTACTATCCTCACTAAGTTGTGACCAACAACTAACAAAACCTACAGCAAACAACTCCCACTTAACAAATGGCTGCAAAAGTTCAACATTAGAAAAAAGTAAGACAACTAGAATCACTTCCTCTTTTTTAGAAAGTCTTTTAGCTTTTGGTTCTTTTTCTTATGAACAATGAAAAAGAGGCTTTCTATTTATTTATTTTTGTGATTAAGGTATATGGTGAGGATGAGGATGTTGAAGAGGTAATACCTGTAGCTGAGCCAGTCTTGCACATGTTCTTAATGCTGGACTAGGTGATTCTTTCAAAAGTTCAAAGCTGAAATGCCTCATCCACTCTTCCCAATCCTCTTTAGTACTTCGTTGAGAAGCCTCACTGGCGGTACGCAATCTGCCATCATTGACCTATATAAATGTGAGAAAAGAAAAATTCAATTCTCTCTCCTACACTTTTCTCTTCGTACGTATTCTATACTTAACCTATACCGGTTGTTTCTTAGAGAGTGAACTACACGCTCCACCCTATGGAGCCTCCAGACAGGGCTCAATCAATGCGTGCTACTTCTAGTTGACTCTCCAGCCAGGTGCGACCATATCTGGCAAACCAAACCAAGGAAAACCAACTTATGCAACAACTGTTACTACGACAAATCAATCAACAAATGCTCCTAGACACCCTAGAGAATTAGTAATTGCAAGAATCACTACTCATAATGGGATTCCGGCAGTAATATTCAAGGCAAAAGATTACTATGATATCATGGCGGAGGAATTAGGTTGACAATCGTTAGGCGATTCTTAAAAGTTAGACCCCAAATTGATCAAATTAGGTCAATTTTTAAGGAATTAATTCCAATCAGGGGCTCAATCAAAATCGGTGCGTACGATAATCATTACGTGTTCTTAATTTCACAAATGAAGATGATTTTAACTTGGTATGGTTCAAAAGGGTCATCGAGATGGAGGCACTTGAAATGTGGCTACAAAAGTGGACTCCGATTTCAAAGCGGAAGAGGACATCCCTATTGCATCCGTGTGGGTTCTTCTACTAGGTTTGCCCTACCATATGCATTCATGGCATTATGTTAAACAAATTTTCAGTTCTATTGGAACTCCCTTAGCTATGGATATTGCAATGAATGGAAGAACTAGACCGAGCATGGCTAAGATTCGAGTTGAAATCGACTTGTTGAAATCTCACCCGGAAAATGTCTGGGTAGGTCTTGAGGATGAGGCATCACCTCTAAGGAAATACTATCAAAAGCTTGAATACAAAAACAAACCCAAGTACTGTAAGCATTGTAGAAAGTTGGGTCACAATGTGATGAATTGTTGGGTACTGGAAAAAATTAGGACCAATGAGGCTAAAGAGGCGGAGGATAACAAGAACAAATCTGTCAATATAACTCGGGGGGGGGAGTAGATGACAACAGGGGAAAACAGAAGCAAAATGAGAACAATCAGAGAATGGAAAGGAATGGTGAAGGCAATGAAAGAACAAGAACATAGGCAATTAGAATCTGCAAGACAAGGTCAAGGATCAACAAAATGGTAACACACAAAAGGATGATGATACTGTTGAGGATAACCAGACGATGGTTGATAGATTGAGTATGATCAGAAAGCATAAGAAAGAAAAAAAGAGTGCTCCAAAAAAGAAAAGCAAGGTCATGTTCAAACCGACTATCTCTAGCATAAAAGAAAGAAAGAAACAGAGACAAAATAAACAGGATCATGAGAAGGAAGAGGAAAAAAGGAAGCAACAAACTCTTGAGTCAGAAAATGAGAGGCGACCAGATGGACATACTGAGGCAGAAAGCAGCAATAATTAGCTGAATTACAATGGCACCAAGCTGAAAAATGCTACATCTCCTAACAGCTCTGAGGAAAAAGTGAAAACTACCTACCCAAATGAAGAACTTGTCAAAAAAGAGCAGCCAAAGATCAATCATATAAGCAAGTCTACTAGCTTACCTATAAAGATTAAAAATCAAGAACCTTTACAATTAGCGATGGAGCTGAACAGTGAGCAGGTAGTCGATCAACCCCCTAGGCCTCCAAACTACAATTCGAAATATATTATCAACTACAGAAAGGATAAAGATCTCACTGCATCCAGTCCTACAATCTCCAACAGTGAAAAAGAGGGATCACAAGAACAATGAGAAAATACTCAGTACAAGGATGATGATACTGCATATACTAGAGGAAGAAGCAAACAAAGAAGAAGAGGAAAAAGATCAAATGCAAAGACTCGTTCTCCCAGTATGAAAAGAGAACAAAAAAAAACCCCTCAGCTAGTATTCTATGATCAGTCCTATTTTCTAGAATATTAGGGGAATGAGATAAAAAAAAGCAAAACATAGAATTAAATACTTGGTTAATGATCTTAGGCATATTTATATGCCCAAAAATCTAATATTGCCCGTATTTTGGCTAAGTTTGAATTCAATGTGTGTTTGTTTGTAGTCTTATAGAGTCATTTGGTTGTTTATGAGCTAACCAACATGATTAGTTGTGTAGGTGAGCTTAATTGGAGAAACGATCACAAAAATGTACAATGGGGAACACAAAAGATCTGAGTCGAAAGAAAGCAAGGAAGACGATTGAGGAAATGTCATTCAAGGCATCTTTGTATCCTCTCCGCGTCGCAGAGAGGAATTTTATAGTGTCTCGTGAAATAAAAATCCAGTCAAAGCACTTCGTGTAGCTCCTGCATCACGGTGAAGAGAAAAAGATCCCAGAACAAAATTTGGGAATGCCTCCGCGTCGCGCTGCTGAGCCTCAGTTTTGGTCATTTCAACTTTAGTATAAATATGTCATTATTTTATTTTATTAAAATATTCTTTTTCTAGGTTTTGAAGAACGATGACTTGGGAGAACGTTTTCACCATTTTTAGGGTTCTTTCCTAAACTCTTTTATTTTCGATCTCTTTATGTTTATTAAACATTGTTTGATCGAATTTTTGATTATGAGTAGCTAAATACCCTTGTTCTAAGGCTGTGGCTACAAGATTATTGTAATTGATTAAGTTTTCATTGGGTTAATATCAATTATCATATGAATCTTTCTTATGTTCTTATTTTTCGTATTTCATGACTGATCACCATTGAAATAAATACATTGTCGGAATTGAACTTGAGAGAGGAATAAGAGAATAGAATATGGGGAATAAGGAGAATGATTAATTCTTAATAACTAGAGTTAATTTGTATCTAGGATAGGGATATACCTAGAAACCATGCTTGGTCACTATACAGGAAGAAATCGTAATGCTCAATACTTAATCCAGCCTATCCCCGCTCAACGATGTTGTTAGGTTGTTATTTATCGTAGGTGATTAGAGGTCGGGAGACTATGATCACACATTTAACCCTGTGATTCATTGATTTGATAGTTGATAAATACCGATATAAATGATATTAATTGCATGAATCCTGATAAAAGCTGCATCCTTGGACTTTACCCAATCATTATTTTTAACCCTTGAAATTGAATCGCACTTATTACATTTTGTTGAACTCTTAGAATTGTAAATTAAATCACTTTTGGAATATTGATACACTTGTGCTTAGCTGAAAGTTGGAGAAATTGAGTGATTCTAACCATAAGTCCCTGAGGGTACGATACCCGACTTTTTATAAGAGCCACTTTAATACTTGAACGACCACGTGCACTTGCGTGTGCAATTTGGCCGCAACAAGTTTTTGGCGCCGCTGCCGGGGACTTTAGAATTAGGAATTATCTGATTTTTCTGAAGTTAAAAAGCAAGTGTTGACAACTTGATCTTAGCATTTCATTGTTGCAGATTGTATTGGAATTTCAAACTGGACGACAATCAAGGATTGGTATCGCCTCTAGCTGAACCGGAAAGATTCGTACACTACGGGAGAAGGCTAAGACGACTTACTTACCCAATCCCTCTTGTTGATAGTAAACCAACATTTCCAGTAGCAAGAGTTGAGCAAGAGGAACCTGAAATAATGGTTGAGATGAAGGTAAGAGACGTGGCTATCCCACATACCACCAATGTGACATAATGCATTCAGAAACCTACAGCTGGTGGAAAGTTTGAACTGAAGCAGAGTATAGTGCAACTATTGCACACTAATGGGTAGTTCACTAGTCTGCTGCACGAGGATCCAACAGTCCACATCCAAAATTTCCTCGATATGATACATACACTCCAACTGGAGTAAATGATGATTACGTGAGGCTCACTTTATTCCCATTTTCTCACTTGGGGAAGAAAAAAGATGGTTAAACTCTGAGCCTGCGAACTCAATTACCACTTGGGATGATCTTGCACAGAAGTTCCTTATCAGATTGTTTCCATCTGGGAAAACAACTAAGTTTAAGAGTGACAGCCTAAGTTTTAGACAGAAAGGGGGAGAGAAGTTGTACCAAGCTTAGGACATGTTTAAATCGATGTTGATTAGCTACCCACATCATCATCAATCTAATGAGGTGTTGGTCCATATCTTCATTGAAGGATTGGAGCCTAATACCAAAATTCTACTTAATTCAGCAGCAGGTGGTCAGGCTTTGGAGAAGACATATGCTGAGATATTCACCTTGCTGAACAGGATATCACAGGGTAACCCTGAATGGAACAGTGGAGGGGTGAAACATGTAATACAAAAAACTGCAGGTTTGCTGGAAGTAGATGCAGTGACTGCTTTAATTGCACAGATTGCTGCGATGCAGAATATGATGAACACCCATTTCAGCAATCTAGCATTAGGACAACAGCCCACGCAGGTGAATGCATTTCAACAACCACCAACTTGGTGTGAGATCTGCGGAGCTGGTGATCATAGTGCAGAGGTATGTGGTGCGAACCCAAGTTCTGTTAATTTTGTAGGTAATGCACAACGAGGAGGAGGCAAGCAGAACTATGGAAATTCTCACAACCCGAGTTGGTGCAACCATCCAAACTTTTCTTGGAGTGGAAATCAAAATCATGCTCAAGGCTAAAATCAGTATAGACCCCAAGGAAATGCGCAAGGGTACCAAATACAGGCCCAATGGGAGCATCCAAATAAGCAGTCGAATAATATGAGCATGGAGGAGATGCTGAAAAAGATTATGGTTGATCAAGCCCAGTTAGATGTTGATGCAAGAAACAATCAGTTAGCTATACAAAATCTGGAGAAACAATTCGGGCAGCTTGCTAGTGCCCAAAACTCACGACCGCAAGGAGGTTTACTGGGAAATACTGATCCAAATCCCAAGCAGGTAAACATGGTAGGTACTCGCAGTGGTTTGCAATTGGAAGAGTTAGATCCTAAGAAAAGAATCACTGATGCTATGAGTAAAGAGAGTGAACCCAATGAGAGTGAGGTTGTTGCACAAGAAGAAAGAGTGCAACCAATAGTGAAACCACCTCCTCCATTCCCTCAGAAGTTCAAGAAACAGAAGGAGAATGAATGTTTTGGTAAGTTTCTATCTCTTCTGAAACAAGTTCACATTAAGTTGCCATTGGTAGATGTTTTGCAAGGTATACCCAGGTATGCTAAATATGTGAAGGAGATTATGGCGAACAAAAGGAGGTTGACGGAATATGAGACTATTGCACTTACTGAAGAGTGCAGCTCTAGAATCCGAAATAAGTTGCCCACTAAACTAAAAGATCCAAGTAGCTTTACGGTTTAGATCACTACAGGGGAGAGCATTCATGAGCAAGGATTGTGTGTTCTAGGAGCTAGTATCAATTTGATGCCAACTTCTTTGTAGAAAAAGTTGGGGTTGGGTAGTCCTAAACCTACTACCATCATCTTACAGTTGGTTGATAGATCTGTTGCTAGGACTGAGGGTGTTGTAAAGGATGTGCTAGTGCAAGTGGGATCGTTGATATTTGTTGTGCTGAATTTTGAGCCAGATCCTGAGGTCTCATTCATCTTAGGAAGAATTTTCTTGTCTATTGGGTGGGCTGTGATAGATGTAGCACATGTGCAACTCACTATGTGGGCCCATGATAAAATGGAGGTGTTCGATGTGTACAAGGTATTAAAGCTGCCAGCTATTTATGAGGAGTTGTCTGCCATAACTGTGATAGATCTTGAGGCTGAAGCTCAATACATTGCATCTAAGGACCCTTTAGAGCGAGTATTGGTAGGAGAGGATATCTATGGGGATGTTGAGGCACAAGAAATGGTGTAATATTTTGATGTGGCACTTGTAGGTACATCCGGAGATCATTGGGAGCCTTTGAATAGGGTGTTGGGTCCTCCACCCAAGCCCTCCCTTGAAAACTCACCTCAGCTGGAGTTAAAAGTATTGCCAGCCCACCTCAGGTATCCATTTTTGGGTAAAGATAAAACTTACCGGTTATTTTGTCTATAGCATTGTCTGAAGCACAGGTGGAAGCATCATTAATCATCCTTCATCCTGAAGAAGAGGAAATCAACTCTAGGTTGGTAAATGTCCGACATCTATGGAATTAATCCCGCATTGTGCATGCATAAAATCTATATAGAGGAAGGGCATAAGCCGAGTGCATAGTATCAGCGGAGGCTAAATCCAGTTATGAAGGATGTGGTGAGAAAAGAGGTGATCAAGTGGTTAGATGCAGGGATCATGTACCCCATATCAGACAGTAAATGGGTGAGTTCAGTACAGTGTGTGCCCAAGAAGGAATTACCTGTGTATTGTTATGAAGAACTGAAGGGTTGGTGAGTTCAGTATTTGGTTACTATGATAAGGAACATTTTGGGCTGTTTTATGTGTATATGTGGGGACAGCAGGATTGATGTTGGGGAAAGGTGTGAATATTTTATATGGAAATAAAGGAGGATGTGGTGATACACCACCAAACTAAATGTTGTGTAGGCTTACTACTCACTCCACGTTGGTATGTGGATGTAATTCGAGGAGAAGTAATTGAACAACGTCCTTGATATGATAAATTATGGGCACGTTGCCGGGCTACCATTTTTGTGAGGTTAAGTAGCCAAATGTGTTGATTAGCTACTAATACTAGTTTTACTTATTTCATTATAGATTAATAATCTGAAAGGAAGGAGGGTAATTCCTTGTAATCTGAGTTATACAACAAGGTATGTAAGGCTATTCGATTCCAGATTCTTTGGCATGAAATCTGATACTTGTGATTAATATCAATGAAGTGAATTTCCTAAGTTCTATTCCTAGTAAAGGAAACATAGTGGCAACGTACGAACTCCAAATAGATAACTATACTTTCCCACTCTCCTTAGTGTGTAGAATTACTTCATTAAAGGTTAATTACTATACATTTGTATAATTGTCCTCCTATGTGCTAATATAGAAATGGTATTCGCAATAGAAAGTTTGGTAAATTATCCTCTTAGTCAATTGAACTCAATTGTGCCATTTAAGCTCACAAGTAATAGATTGATGTTACATAGCTCCTTATCTCATTGTTACTGCCTTGAAGTATTATTTTCATTTCTTCTACTACTGGTTCGTAGTTCCAAATATAAAAATTGATTACGACCACCAAAACGACAATCTCAAAGATTAGAGAATCTAAGTGAAGCAATCTGTATAATTATGGGTGGCAGCCCAGGGGTAAATGCCTAGCATGGTTCGATCCCAATTGGTATAGAAGGGTGGCAGCTCAGGGGTGAAATCCTAGCATGGGCCAATCCCAATTGGTATAGAAGGGTGGCAGCTCGGGGGCGAAAGCCTAGCATGGGCCGATCCCAATTTGTGTAATTATGAGGACAGCATCTCAGGGGTTAAAATGCCTAGCATGGGTCATCCTCTTCTACCACTGATCAGTTGGTCATTCGTATCACATGCCTTATAAAGATCATAACACACAGAAAAGTAAAGAAATGAAAGCAACATACATGATCCCACAAGAGTTACTAGTAGAAACATAGTAAGAAACATACTACTAGAAAGTTATCCATGGATAATAAGAAAATGGTATCAGAGCCATGGATAATAAGATACATAATTAGAAACATACTAGTAGAAAGTTAAGAAAAATAAGAAGAAAATTAAACAAATTATATCCGGAATATAAAAAACTCAATATCACAAAAATTGACAACGATAAATTAGATCAATTAATAGATAATATGTCTAAAATAAAATATAAATATATTCAATATTTAAAGA
>NW_006239157.1:227227-229087 GCF_000226075.1 Solanum tuberosum
GTGATAACATGGGCAGCATGGATGACACTAACATGAGTGGCATATACCCCTCAATACCATTCACACGAAGTCAAGCAAAGTATCTCCAAGGCCTACAAGCAATGTTCATGAAAAGGGAAGCATTAGAGGAGCTTGAAGGTCACCAAAGAAGGACATACAATGTTTGTAAGGTACATCAAAATGAGAAGGAAGAAGGAAAGAGGCCATGTGTGCAAATGGACATTTCATGAATTCAAGAATTCACAAAAGAAGGCAACCAAACAAGGCCCTTATCTCATTAAGAGTAAAATTGTTAAAAAGTGTCTTGTTTATTTTTTTAGTATAAATAGTAGTCTCTTTTATTTTGGAAAGACTTAGACTATATTGAATATTGACTCTCAAATTATAGTATCTTCTTAGTGAGTAATTAGTGAGTAATTAGGGTGAACTCTTGGGATTGCTTGTTAACTTCTTGTGTTTGATTAATCAAAGTGTTACCCTTTTGTGATTCTTGGTTTCATTTGATTATTCTTCCTTGGGTTGAATTTAGGTTGTTGAAGTCAATTGGGAGGTGAGGGTTTTAGTCCCTTGTTGTCCATAATTTCAATAACTTGAGTATTAATCCACATATCATTTCTTTCTTTATTCATTTCCTTTGTTGATCGTTATCATTTGGTATCAGAGCCTAGGTTTAAAAAAAAAAAAAAGTCCAAAAAAATTCATCAAAAAAAAAAAATCTGATTTTTTTTAAATTTTGATTTGCTGTTTTTGACACTAGATCCTTGTTTCCTAGTGTTTTTTGAGTCTATGTTTCAAATTTTGTTCAATTTAGAGTTGTAGAAGTGAAGTTACCATTGAAGGGTTTCAAGCTTTTCAAACTTTTCAAATTTTGAAAGTGGGTCTTTTGATTGAGGAGAAATTGGAGGTTAATAATTAGTGGGCTTTGTTCTCTTAGTTGAAGGGAAGAAAATCCTATATTTTGAGTCAATTTCGAGTTGATTTGAGTGTATGGGGGTTTAGTGTGTGTTCTTGGTGTCTTCAAGTTATTCTTGAAGAAGAAGAAAGAAGAAAGTACATTTGATCCAACTTTTCAAGTCAAAGTTGGTCAAAGGTGTTTTTTTGGGGGTCCATAAGTGGAATTTTGAAAAAAAAAATCAAAATCTGAAAAATAAAATAAAAATAAAATAAAAAAATCCACGTGGACTGACACGTCAGCAGCCAGCACAGCAGGCAACCTGCCAGCGACGCCCAGTCGTACCTGACGCGCGTGTGCATCAGTTTCAGAGGCCAAAACCTGCAGGTTTTTCTAAACACCCCAAAAATATTCTAAGTATGGAAGTTTTTTGGACCTAGAAATTTTTCTAAGTGTCCAAACTTCGTGATTCTCTTTCTACTATTTTTCCCTTCAATTCCTCAACTATTTAACAATTAATTAACATCTTTAATTACTTGTTACCTAGTTTTAATCATCAAATCATCCAATCAAAGTCTTACAAGTGATGGACTTCTTTGAGGCTTAAATTTTTTCTAAGTGTCCAAATTCACTTCTTCTTCTTCTAAACTCATTTTTCTTCTAATTTTCAACTATTTAACAATTAATTAACATCTTTAATTACTTGTTACCTAGTTTTAATCATCAAATCATCCAATCAAAGTCTTACAAGTGATGGACTTCTTTGAGGCTTAAATTTTTTCTAAGTGTCCAAATTCACTTCTTCTTCTTCTAAACTCATTTTTCTTCTAATTTTCAACTATTTAACAATTAATTAACATCTTTGATTACTTGTTAACTAGTTTTAGTTATCAAATCATCTCTTTGATCCTTCAAATTAAGTAACAACAAGTAATTCTTCTACTTTTGTTACTTGGTTTATTTGAGTC
>NW_006239157.1:231661-232390 GCF_000226075.1 Solanum tuberosum
AAGAAGATACAATTGAAAAGATACTCAAAGCTATTACTACACTTTGTACAAAAGTGGATAGTATGGACAACGAGATACAAAAGCTAAAGACTAATGAAGATAATCTGAAGTCTAAAGCTAGTATAAGTCAGCAGCATGACTATAAAAATGCGGAGCTACGTTGATCGGAAGACGGAAAAAACCCAAAGCTAAAAGGAGACGATGGGAAACTCCTTAAAACCCATAACATTTGTTTAAATACAGCTGCAGGTACAAGCCAACGAGTTAGTGAAAAACATAAGAATTCAAACTTATACCAGCTATTCGAAAAACCGTTTACCCCGAGGCTAACACCAAAAAACATATTAACTATAACAAACTTCTACCTACGCAGATAGCCTACACCATGACAAAAGAACATATAACCATATTACGCGAATCTATATAGAAAATATATACAAAATCCAAACATTTTAAAACCTTAAACACAGATCTACTACAACCCAAGAACCTAACCAGGATTATTGAACCCAAAAATTACAAGGTTATAATAAACTGATTGCACAACCGAAAACAAACGCCAACTTAGTAAGGACATGTTACGACTATGGATTATTAAATACAGTATATACATATGGCGGAGAGGAACTAAGTGGAATACCGAAACTACATAAAGCATTTATTACTTATAAGAGAGTTACTAGGGAAATCTATATATAAAGTTTTATACGGCAACAGTAGAGATATTAC
>NW_006239157.1:232490-234304 GCF_000226075.1 Solanum tuberosum
TACCACACTACCACTTCCATGAATTCCTCAACTATCAATTCCGCTTTCAAAAATGGTATCAGAGCCATGGATAATAATTGGAGGAAAGGGCTCCATGGACGAAAACTATCATACCTCAATACCAAAAGCTTGCCTTCAATGGTGGAATTGGAGGCTTGACTTGAAACCCTAGGATGACTCCTCCTTCTCCAAGCATTCTAGAGAGAGGAATATTTTGAGGAGGAAGACTTGATCTTCTTTTAGGAATTTGAGAGAATGATTTCAATTTGGGGAAATTTGGGGGTAAAAGTACTTATATAGGAGGTTTAGGTGAAGGGTAAAATGACATAGTATTAGACTAGAATAATTAAGAAAAGACCCTAAAGACCCTACCTTAAAACTGAACAAAGCAATGGCTAGAGCTCGCAAAAAGCCACCTGCCGAATCGCTGAATAAGCTTTTGGATCACCGAAAGTTCTAGTGAGTTGTCTCATGGACTAAGCCAACTTGATGACTGGGAATGCATTTTGGTGACTCGCTGAATGGAATGGCGAGATCGACCAAGCTGGCCTAAAGTTCCAAGAAAATTGGATGCAAAAATCAGGCAAAAAAGGCAAGAAGTACTACTCGGCGGATCGCCGAGTTGTTAGGCATTTTCGACATCCTTCGCCGAGTTGAAGATAGTTTAACTGCTATGATAAGAATAACAAAAGAAAATGAAGAAATAGATAGAAAAACAGAAATTGAAAGAATAAAACAACAAGCGAAAAATGAAGTACAACAATTAGAAGAAGTAAAAAATACTAAAATAATAGAGCTAGAAAAAGAGCTTGCAATATTAAAAGAAATGTACGAAATTAAACAAAGAGAAAAAGAACAAAAAACAAAATTAGCAAATGAGATAATTAAATTTAAAGAAAAATTGCAATTAGAAGATGAATTAGAAGAAAAAAGAAGAAAATAACCAAGACAATATACCCGAAATAAGAATTGATGAAATAAACGACGATGATCTAGAACAACATTCGGAAACAAGCGAAACATATACGGAACTTTTAGCAAACATAGATAATACAAAAAATTTAGAAATAAATACAGGAGATGTAGACATGGATGAAAAACCTAGCACATCAGGGATAAAGGACCCAAAAAAATTTAATCCAAAATATTATAATGAAAACTATGAACAATATGATAGAGGAAAAACTACATGAGATAAAAAATTAAATAAAAAATGGACGCCTAAACCAATAACTGGACAACATGATTTTTTAGATTTAGACTGTGTAGCAGATATAAATAAAACAATCCAATTATGGATAGGATATATATCAAAACAATTAATAGATAACAAAATAGTAATAATAGAAACACCAGGATATATAGAAAGAACACTTATAGGAACAGTAAAATTATGGCTACAAAATTTAACAAGTGAAAGCTTAACAACTTTAAGAAGTAATAAAAAATTCGATGGAGGAATAGCTACTACATCTATGGAAATACTATATAAATACGAAATAGCTATAAGAAATGAATATAGTAGTATGACAACAGAAGTAGAAGAACAAAATAAAGAAAAAATCATAAACCGAAATCTAATGACAAAATTAGCAATATGTAATATGTGTTATATAGATGAATATACATGTGCATTTAGAGAATATTATTATAAAGGAACATATAACATAGAAGAAAGTAAAGAAATAAGAAAATTATATTTTACAAAATTACAAGAACCTTTTAATTCAAAAGTAATAAAAAGTTGGAAAGAAGCAGGATTATTAGATACCCTAGGAGCTAGAACGAAATTCTTACAACGATGGTTTATAGAA
>NW_006239157.1:240671-241062 GCF_000226075.1 Solanum tuberosum
AGATTAAAACAACTATCGGAAGAATATTACAATAAATATTATTACATTTTACCATGAATTCTGCAAAATTAAGACACTTAGCAAAAGAATATTATAATAAAATAAATTACTTACCTACTACACTACCTACCACACTACCACTTCCATGAATTCCTCAACTACCAATTCCGCTTCCAAAAATGTTTTTTTTTTCTTCTTTTTTTTTCCCGTACCCCGACGCTCCCCTTAAAAAAAATTAAAATTTATAAATTTTCTTATTTTTTAAATTTCAAATATTTTTTACCCCTACCCTCAAATAAAAAAAAATTACAATTTAATTTTGAAAAATATTTAATTTTAATTTTTTTTTACCTCATTCAACCCCTACCACCCCCACCCCCACCCTCTCCCC
>NW_006239157.1:241163-250580 GCF_000226075.1 Solanum tuberosum
CAAAAAGAAATTAAACAAATATATTTTTTGAATAACCCTTTCAAATTTTAATTTTTTTTTGACACCACCCCTACTCCCCCACCCTCGTCACCCCCTACCCAAGCCACCCTCTATCAATTAATTTTTTAAAAAAAACTGTTTTTGAAATATATTTCAATTTTAAAAAAAATTCATTTTTTACGCCACCCCCGCCCAGGCCACCTCATCAATTTTTTAAAAAAAAAATTGTATTTGAAAACTATTTTAGAAATTCTAAAAATTCCTTTTTTATGTCACCACTACACCCAATTGCACCCCCTCCCCAAGCACGTCAAAATTTTATTTTAAAAAAAAAATATTTTCGAAAAATATTTCAATTTTTACGACATCCCTATCCCTACCCCTACCCCAGCCATTCCCCAACCACCACCTCTCGTCAAAATACTTTTAAAAAAGAATTATTTTGAAAAATAATTCAAATTTTTAAAATTTCATTTTTTACGCCACCGGGTTAAAAATTATTTTTCTAAAGAGTATTTTCTAGTCTCAAGTAAAAAATAAAAGATATTTTCTGAAAAAATATTTTTCATTCACCAACCAAACATTATAAAATATTTTTCATAACATATTTTCTACTCACTAACCAAACATGAGAAAATAAGTTAGAAATTCACTTGTTTTCCAAGAAAATATTTTCCCTCATACCAAACATGCCTTTGGGGCTTCTCCAATTTCTTGGTAATCCAAGAAGCAAACCTCCATTTCTCTTAGTTTTGCAGAGGCTGGGTATTGTTCAATGTAGAGATTAGTGGCTGAACTCACTTGGTTGGTCCGCCTCTTTCAAGATTTGTCCATTCTAATACCCTTGCATGTGACTCTGCATTCTGATAGTCAGACAGCGATTCACATAGCTAAGAACTCCGTATTTCATTAACGAACAAAACATGTTGAAATTGACTGCCATTTTGTTTGACAGAAGTTTTCGAATGGCCTCATTTCACTTTCATTTGTTCGGTCTTCCTTTCAATTAACCGATTTGTTCACAAAGTCCCTCATAGACTCTCTTCATCACAATGTTTTGCACAAGTTGGATATTCGTTCGTCCCCTTCACCTTGAGGGGGTGTTGAGGTTCTTTGATGTTAGGTGATTTTCACACCTTCGATGACACATCTTAGATGATGCAGATTTGGAGTTTAGACATGAGCTGATTTTTGCACACATTTTTGGTCAGTTTGTACAACTTAATTCTGGCCCAATCTTTTGTCGGTAATTAGTATTTTCTCTTGTATAGCCTAGGTAAATCTTTAGTGTATATGATAGTGAATCTTTTAATAACTTGTACCTAATTTAGAAATCTTAAGTTGGTATTATAGTAGAACTAAAATAGGTTTATTCGTACTTTTCACTGGTATAAATAGTATACATTATACAACGCTTCATTCATTCAGAAAAGGAGAAGAAAATTTTCCGCAATTCCTTTCTAATTCTTGTAATGACCTTCATGTCATTTATGTCTTTATGCCTCATGTTTATTGTTTAGATCTTTTATGTAGCGACCTTAAGTCATTATGACTCGTTAGGAATGACAGTTCAGTCACCTGGTCGTTTGTTTAGTTTTTATGTGACTTTTAGTGTTTTGGAGCTTTTGAACCTTGAATAGATAGTTTTGATCAAAAGATCAAGAAGTAGGACTCAAAATTTAATTCTGACAATTTCATCATCTCTGGAAGGGTCATTTTAGGCTATTAGCATATTCATCATGTCTCCCAAGGTTTTCAGTGTGAGTTTGTGTGATTAGGAATTTTAACTTGCACGTTGAAGCCTAAGTTTGACTTTAGTCAACATTCTTCGTAAATGAGCTCAGATGAGAATTTCGTCAGCGCCGATAGCTCTGGAATGTCGCCCTCCATTTAGGTCCCTAGGCTTCCGATATAATTCCAAGGCCCCCCTCGTGGATTTTGACCTAAAATGGAAATTGGGTATGTGACCCATTTTTTTTATCAAAACGACCTCGGATGGAAGTCTTTATGGTTCTGTTGAGTTTGGAATACCGAATTCGATGGGGTAGCATATTTTATTTGCATGCACAAAGTTCTGAATGAATCCCAGACACCCCGTTGAAGAATTAGGAGTTTAAGCAAAATAAATGAAGTGTTGATACTGGTGCATGGTTTTAGGGACCAGAAATAAGACTTTTAGCGACCAGAATTAGACTTTTAGTGATCATATATGGGCTATTTATATAGCAAAATTGTAGCCTTATTTCTTATTTTCAAAAGGCGATTCCTCCCTCATCCGAGCTATCATTTAAGTTATTAGAAGTCTTGTATGATCATTGAGAGCATGGCTACTTGGGTTTATGATTAGAAGTTGTTGAGAAACCCCCTTTTTAGGTGAATTTCTTGTTTTAGTTACTACCCTCTCTTTAAAAAGGCCTGAATTGGGTTTTTATTGCATGTGTTGTTGTGGGTTGTTTAGGACTCAGATTGTGTTCATCTTTGGAACACAAGTTTGAGGCGAAGTTTAGGACCTCATGACGGAGTCAATTCCAAAAATTTCGGTGCGGGTCCCATAATTTTTGTTTGACTCTACAAATTGGCTCGGCTCTATTTTGGGTGATTTTGGTGTCTAAATGACCGTATTGACGATGTGATCCTGATTTTGATAGTGTGGCAGCGTTCAGAGGACTTTCGGAAGGAAAAAGTATGGCATTGAGATTTGGATTGCGCGGTCGGCCTAGAGGTAGGCTACAACTTCCTTTCTATCTAGATTGAGCTTGAATGAGTGAACTCATGTTGATTAGTGTGAATTAGCGGCGTAGACTTAGTATTCTAACCTTTCTTCTTAGACACCATATTTTAGGTTTGATCGGCATTATTTCGGGCATGGTACCTTGCTAGTTGGATGGTTTGGGTTTGTGCATGCTATGTGAATTACTTGAATTTACTCACTTTCTCAGCCTTCGCCTAGGATAGACAAGTGTTGCCTTAGACTCGCAAACTTTGTTGCTTTGCTTTGTCTCTGACGTTGTTTCGGACAGACTAGATCCTTCTAGACTGGAATAACAGACTTGAGTGTGATAATAGCCTTAGTTTAAGTGAATTCGTGGCTTATTAGATCTTATATCCTCTCTCTCCCTATTTCTGCAATTCTGAGGTGTTACCGGAGGTTTATGCTATCGCGACGATTGGAGATTAAGTTGTACTAGGTTGGGAGCCTTCTGTTGATACCTTTGGGTGGGCGGCATCCCACAGAGACTTGACATTGGATTCTCCTTGGAATTAACACACCCTTGGCGCTCTTGATAGTTAGGTTATGAGTTGGTTGGTTGTAGTGATTATTTATGGTTTGTGGCTGTTATTTTTCAGCTCGAGGCTGAAGTTTTACGGTTCGAGGCCGTTATTTCCAGCGTGAGACTAATGCTTTGGGTTCGAGGCCTAGATTCAATCACATTGGGTTCGAGGCCTAGATTCTCTCATTTTGGGTTCGAGGCCCAACTTCTACCACTTTGGGTTCGAGGCCCAGATCCTATTATTGTAGGTTCAAGGCCCGGTTGACTTCTTTTGGACTTGGATTTGAGTATCTTATTCTTTTAGTCTTAGTTATTTTGTATACCTGATGAGTCTACAAATTGGACTCATTTAGGGCTATATTTTGATAGAATTAGTGTCCTCAAATGCATATTTTATCTCAATATCTGATGAAAACCCTTAAGTTTCAGGTATTTGGAGTTTGAGGGAAAGCATGGACACTACTTGGCAAAAAAGGAACAAAGGCAACTGAAAGAACAAAGAAATGAAGATCTAAGAATCGCCGAACCCATTCGACGAGTCGCCAAAAGATCTTATCCTCGCCTTTTGTTCCAGTGTGCTGAGCCCTGAAGGAAAGGATCAAATCAACGGTGAAAAGGAGCATTTGGCGTATCGCCGTGCTGTTCCGCGAATCTGTACTATGTCACCCAATGATCCAAACACGACGATGCTGAAGAATAGAGCAAGATAACGATGAATCCTACCAAAGGGCTGATTGTTGAGTTGATCGGCAATCTCGACTAACGACACCTAATGATCCACTGCAGCACATATTTTTGAAAACTATAAATACTTGTTGAGAGTTGTAGCTTAGTATCAGATTTTGAATATCATATTTTATTATAGAATTTTTAACATAGACTTCCGAGTTCTAAGTTTGGAGAGGGTTTTGAAGAACTTGAAGAGTCAAAGGGTTTCAACTCCAAGAATTTGGACTTGGGTCTTGTGGATTCTTCATTCTTTGCTTGTTTTGAGACTTAAATCTTCATACCCATTTGAATGTAAACTCATTTTGGTATAAATTTCTATCTGTTTTACATGTCTAGATAAAACCCAATTCTTGGGGTGTAATTTTGTGAATACGGGTTAGATTATCTATTGGGTCTTGCTTGTTGATGGTTTATTTGTGTGTAAATGTGATTTCGTTTAGTAGTTGTGGTGGAACTTAATGAAATTGTAGTTGCAAATACGATTTCATGTTTGTGTTTTCGGCTTGCTCGAGAGAGGTCGTAAAACTTAGATTACTAAATTGATGGCCGGTGGGAGTGGGTTGACATGAGGTTCAGCTCGAGAGAGTGAACCCTACTCCTTCTCCCACACACTCAGCTCAAGAGAGTGAGGGGGCTAAGGCGGAGGTTGTTCTTCATGTGGCAAATGGGTGTCCGAGAGGAACCCATTTGATTCGGGGTAAGTTGCTCAAGAGAGAATTTACCCGCACTATAGACTAGCCTAGTCACAAATATTCAACAGATTTATTATCAAAAGCATGTACCCAATGATGCTTATCGTGACCAACGACACTAACCTATAGTACGAGTGTCTACGATTGTCGATAATATAGTAACCCAACCAAGGGTTGGGGTTGTGTCCCAAGGGAGTGGTAGTGAAAATAGTAGTTAGGCTAGAATTTTGTTCTAGTTAACTGTAGTTTGAGAAATGATCGAATAAAAACAAAGTAAATTCAAGTGGGTGACACCAACGTGTCAAATATCAATGGGGTTTTGTCACAAGTATAGCTAAAACAACAAAAATAAAGAGAAAATTCAAGTATAGGGATAAGTATTTGGGGTGTGACCGCAATATATATTGATATAAATCGTTGGGTACATGCTTTCGATAGGAAATTTGCAAGATAATAGTGACTAGGTTAAGCTTTAGATGGAAATAAGTTCCCTCTCGGGTAACTTACCCCGTTTCAAATGAGTTCCTCTCGGACACCCATTTGCCGCATAAAGGCCAGCCTACGCCTTACCCTACTCACTCTCTCGAGCTGAGTGCTAGGATATGGGACTAGGGCTCACCCTTTCAGGCTGAACCTCATGTCAGCCCACTCCATAGGCCATCAGTCTAGCGGTCTTAGTTTCGCGACCTCTCTCTCTCGAGCAAGTCGAAAACACATGGGTGGTTTTGTATTTGCAACTACAAACCCATTAAATTAAACCACAACCACTAGGTGAAATCACTATTAAAATACATCTAACCTATCAGCAAGCAAAACCCAACAATAATATCAACACATATTTGCTAAATCACACCCCAATAATGGAGTTTTTTAGCTACACATCAAGAAATAAGAAATTATACCTAAAATGATAGAGAAATCAAAATGGGTATAAGAAATTTAACCTTAATATAAGCAAAGGAAGAAGAATGGAGAAGACCCACTTCCAATTTGGGAAAGATGAACTCCTTCTCTCTTCAAGTCTCCCAAAAACCCTCTCCAAACTTGAGAGAAAATAAGAAAGCTAAAGTGAAAATTACAATTATGTTTTACTCTGATGTTCCACACAAAAACTAGTAAAGAGTTTAGTATTTATATACTTCAGAAAATAGTGTTGGCAGATCGCTCGGCGAGGTTAGTCGCGAATGCCGAATGACTCAGCGATTCGCCCTTCTTCTAGTTCATTGTCGTTTGTGCTTTGCCTTCAATATCTGTGCTTTCTGGATCGTTGGTCTGTATACTTATGCTTCGCAGAACTGATTGGCGAAACGTCGACTGCTCCTTTCATCGCCTTTTTATCCTTCTCCTTCAAGGCTTCGCATACTGGAACAAAGGGCGGAGTGCGTCCCTTCGACGAATTCAGGCTTCAGCTTCTTCGTTCTTTTCAGCCTTTTTGTTCCTTTTTATGCCTATGTGTCCATGCTTCCACTAACACTTCAATTACCTGAAACATAAGTGTTTTCATCAATTATTTAGACTAAATAAGCATTTGAGGACACTATCTCTATTAAAATAAAGCCCTAAATGAGTCCAATTTGTGGACTCTTCAACACCCCCAACTTAAACTTTTACTTGTCCTCAAGTTAAACTCAAGTTCAGCAGTTCAAATAGGATGTCCCAAATAGTGCTACACAAGACTAAATCATGAATATACACAACAAGACTCACATTACTCATGCAAAGATCAATTGTGTACTCAAAGATTCAAGTTGTGACACACCATTACCAAAGATTCTCATGCTCGCAATACTTGCTACTTGTACAAGTTCAAGCTCAACAAAAAGTATCTAAATCCCTAACATAAAGAATGATTCCATATTCACACACATAGGTTAATCAATTCAAGATCAGGAATCAGATGCAACACTCACACTCAAAAAGAGGAACACAGTGCATGTTTTCACCCATAGGCTTGCCCGTATTTTCCAATCGATCTTCGGTTCGGCTCACTCAAGATGAAAAGGGTCTTTCTAAGGCTTGTAATGGGGCTTAGTGCAAAGGTATGGTCATTTAGGCTCAGTGACTTTTTCCTCATGAGATGTGGTATTCTTAAGGCGTCCCCTTCTTTTCCTTTATCAATTCTTTTTCTAGTGCTTCTAACTCATCTTTTTATTCACCTACATGGATTGCTTGGAAACCCAATTTCTTTTGTACTTTTATTCCACAACTTTTATTTTTCATTCTTTTTTTTTATATGGAGGGTTTCCATTTTTCCGCAACTCCATGGGTTAAGGGAGACTTTTCTTGCACTTCTTGACTTCACCTTTTCCTTTTTCACCACACCCCCAACTTAGGCTTTCGCTATTCACTAAACCACAAATCAAGAGGATTATAGGTAGTGGATCAAGTAAGGTCTGTGGTTCATCAAGGTTCTTTCAAAGAAAGGTAAGACTCAAAGGGTGCTCACGAGAGTTTCACACGCTCACGGGTAGGCCACAAAAGAGGTATATGTCAAATTGGCTCACACTCTTCAAAAGTTACCTAAGATCATCTCAAGAGAATACCTTACTAAATCAATCAGACTAATGGGGGCAAATTCTAGGTTTATTCATGCAAGGTTCAATGTAAGCTCATCACAAAAGGCATCGACACTTCAGTCAAACAAGACTACACACTTTCACTAGTGTGCAACGGTCATTACAAGAGAATCAATTTGAGTGGTTAATCACAACGAGATGCAAAGAGTTCACATATTGTCTATGCAACTTCATTTGTTCTCGTCGTAGCTGCACATTCATGTTTATTCAATTGAGAGAACTATTCAAGTCATCGGTATTGATTGAAACTAAGACTTGAATTTGTACAAGAACAACCACTTTCAACACAAGAGGTGGCGAAAATTTTCGAAAAATGAATTTTTTTGGAAGGGTTAAAATTATTTTTCAATTAAACCCAAAAGAGAGCCATAAGCTCAAACAATCGCAAAGCAGTTTTTAAAAACACAATTAAAAACAGACAACCCAAATGTACACCAAAACACAAGTATCTGAAACAAGCAAAATAAGGTGGGCCTCACCCC
Source organism: Solanum tuberosum (assembly GCF_000226075.1). NCBI lineage: Eukaryota > Viridiplantae > Streptophyta > Magnoliopsida > Solanales > Solanaceae > Solanum > Solanum tuberosum. Next base: position 248,915 of record NW_006239157.1, read on the forward strand.
ACCACAAATAAGAGCGTTTGTCCTCAAAATGCAAATAATGACAGTATCCAGAGTTGAAGAAAGATAAGACAATGAGAGAGGTAAAGAAGGGTCATGTCTATGCAGTCTCTCTATTTGTCGGGGCATTAGTGCCTGATGCATCTCCCTGAAGTAAAATAATGGTCCCCGGAGTATTGTTGTTTTGGTCCTCATTGTTTACCTTTGCCTTGGCCTCTGCAGCAAGATTAGCTGCAATCATCTGATCTATCTCATGAGCTGCTCCGAAGGCCCGTATTGCATTAACTAAACATCGATCCTATGGAGGCACATTAGGGTCGATGGGAATTCGTCTCTTTGCCTTGGCTTCCTTGGTATATTTCCTTTGTCTAGCTAGCTCTGCTTTTTTTCCATCATTTTTAAACTCTCGTGCTCTTATGTGCCAAGGTTGATCATTTCTCCCTGCGACTTTTGGTCTAGCCATTTCTTTGGTGGCGATTTAGATAGTATTGACGTGCTAGGCGGCAATGCAATCCAAATCCGAGCACAATACAACACTTAAAATACTCTAAAAGTGTAAGAAATATAACTACTAGAGTGCGAGTGTGAGTTTGTGAAAAGGGACAAAGTGAAAGAAAGTGAATGAAATGGAACTTTTAAACCTGTGGCTAGTGATCGCCCAACTTCTGCTTATTCGGTAATATTAGTCGAATTCGCCCAATCACTCGGTGAAGCGCCGAATGTCTAATTACCTCGCCAAATATATCAGGATTTTTAGTTCATGTGGGCATCACATCGGTGGTCTTGGTCAAGATCGCCAACTGGGTTGGCGATATGCCGACGAAATTCTCTCTCCGCCGAGTTTTATAGACTCAACCTTTGAGGTGTATTGAGTCAAACGGCGGGAATGATCGGGTACGCCGATCTTGTCGGCGATCCGCCAAAAGGACATGTTGCTGGCCACCATACATCTTTTCAAGAACTTTCCTTCCTCAATCTGTACAAACAACACACTATTATTTATAAAAGTAAAATCCTACATTTACGACCTTGGGTTGCCTCCCAAGAAGCGCCTTATTTAACGTCGTGGCTCGACGTAGGTACTGCCTCACTCTCAAGTATCAGAACTAGGCCTAGTGTCACTAGGTAACCCCAATATATCGTTTAGATGGAGCTGAGGCATTGCAAACATCAGGAGTGATCTGATGTGCTGGATTGATCTAAAATGAGATCCAATCAATTGATTCAACACTTCAACATTCTCTGTCATTTCGTCTAACACTCGATCTTGATTGGTGATCTTTTGGAGAATGATTTGAAGTGTTTCCTCAACATGACTTTTCTCATCTTCTCTAGACTTCTTCCGCGCATGAGGACGTATGTACCTCCCTTGGCGTTTGCACTGGTTTTCCACCTCAGATATCCTCTCGGACACCTATTTGCCGTATGAAGGACAGCCTATGCCTTACCCACTCACTCTCTCGAGCTAAGTGTTAGGATATGGGACTAGGGCTCACCGTCTCGGGCTGAACCTCATGTCGACCCACTCCTTAGGCCATCAGTCTAGCGGTCTTAGTTTCGCGACCTATCTCTCAAGCAAGCTGAAAACACATGGGTGGTTTTGTATTTGCAACTACAAACCCATTAAATTAAACCACAACCACTAGGTGAAATCACCACTAAAATACAT
>NW_006239157.1:251048-251530 GCF_000226075.1 Solanum tuberosum
TTTTGGTGTAGTTCGTCGTCGTCTTGCACTAGCCTTCAACATCGTCGTGCTCTGTGGCATTGGGTGACTTAGTATTGCTTCGCAAAATTATTCGGCGAAACGCCGACTGCTCCTTTCATCACCATTTTGATCCTGCTCCTTCAAGGCATCGCGTACTGGAACAAAGGGCGGAGTACGTCCCTTCGGCAAATCGCTTGGCGATGCTCAAGCTCCAGCTTTTTCGTTCTTTTCAGCCTTCTTGTTCCTTTTTTCGCCTAAGTGTCCATGCTTCCACTAACACTTCAAATACCTGAAACTTAAGTGTTTTCATCAGATATTTAGACTAAATAAGCATTTGAGGACACTATTTCTATTAAAATAAAGCCCTAAATCAGTCCAATTTGTGGACTGATCACCCAATAGTTTAATTTATCCCGTATTCCTATCACATCCCAAGAATCCTCTCTCCTTGATTAGTACTCTTTGTATTTTTGCTGTTTTTG
>NW_006239157.1:251547-257734 GCF_000226075.1 Solanum tuberosum
TTGTTAATTGACACTTTTGTGTCACCCGTTCAATTTAACATGTTTATATTCGATAATGTTTTTAGCTATGACTAATTAGAACTTGATTTTATATTTTTATTAATTCTCAAGTCCACTCCCTTGGGACTCGACCCTAACCCGTGGTTGGGTTACTTTACTATTGTACAATTGTAGACACTTGCATTGGAAGTTGTGTCTTGATTACGCAAACATCAAAATGGCGCTGCTGTCGAGGAGTGGTGTTATTTGAGAATTCGTAGTTTAGTAAAAAAATTTGTTCTTCTTAGTTGTAGTTTTACTTACCTAATTTTTAGTTTTGTAGTTTGCTTGTTTGAGCTTTGAAATAGAAGAGATGAGTATGTCAAGCAGTACTCGTGAGCAAATGGAGTTTCCTCCATTAGAAGTAATGAAGTTCAGGGATCACATTCTAACCTTCAAACCATAGGAAGGTGAACGGATACATGAGGCATGGGCAAGGTTTAGATCACTTCTGATTCGATGCCCCACTCATGAAATTCCTGATATAGTCCTCCTGGACTGCTTCTACAAAAGTCTTGGTCTCGAAAACAAAGCATTGGCTAATCGACTAATTCTGGGTGGTATTACACATCAACCCTATGCGATAGCAGCCCACCTACTTGATCACATGGCTGAAGCAAACCAAGAAGTAGAGAAGGACTCATGCCTGCCGCACTGATGACTCAGATGGATGAGTTGGCCAAAAAGATAGTGGAGATTGAAGTCAAATGCAAAGGGAAGGACATATACGTTCCCCCTCATGAGCAAAGAAATTCCAAGGACAATGAGGGTAAACGTGTTGAGGGAATGCTTTCAATCATTTTCAACAAGGTAAGTGAGCATGATAGGGTGCTGGAAGAAGTGAAGGAGAACATCAAATTGATGAAACAGATGATTGGTTCTCATTCTAGATCCATTCAGCTGCTCGAGAACCTTACGGGTCATGTGATGCCTCATCTCCATCCGGCACAAAGCAGGGGGTTGCCAAGTGATGTTTTGGCTAACCCCAAAAGTGAAGTTTAGGTGTTAACCCGCGTCGTGCCACGACGTTAACTAAGGCGTTGTTTGGGAGGCAACCTAAAACCCTCAAATGCTTTAATTTTGTTTTAAAAATAATGGTGTGTTCATGTTGTAGGTTTGAGTGCGGAAAGTGTTGTTTTGATATTTGTGTAATCAAGACACAACTTCCAATGTAAGTGTCTACAATCGTACAATAGTAAAGTAACTCAACCAAGGGTTGGGGTCGAGTCCCAAGGGAGTGGGCTTGAGAAGTAATAGAAATATAAAATCAAGTTCTAATTAGTCATAGCTAAAAACATTATCGAATATAAACATGTTAAATTTAAAGAGTGACACAAAAGTGTCATTAATGATGGGGGTTTGTCACAAGTAAGCAAAAAACAACAAAAATTTAAAGAATACTAATCAAGGAGAGGGGATTCTTGGGATGTGATAGGAATACGGAATAAATTAAACTATTGGGTACATGCTTTTGATAATAAATCCGGGGTTAAATTCTCTCTCCAGCAACTTAGCTCGAATCAAATAGGTTCCTCTCGGACACCCACTTGCCGCATGAAGAAGAGCCTCCACCTTAGCCTACTCACTTTCTCGAGCTGAGTGTGTGGGAGAAGGACTAGGGTTCACTCTCTCGAGCTGAGTGTGTGGGAAAAGGACTAGGGTTCACTCTCTCAAGCTAAATGTGTGGGAGAAGGACTAGGGTTCACTCTCTCGAGTTGAACCTCATGTCGACCTACTCCCACCGACCATCAATTTAATAGTCTTAGTTTTACGACCTCTCTTTCGAGCAAGCCGAATACACAAAAGGTGAAATCGTATTTGCAACTACAATTTCATTAAGCTCCACCACAACTACTAAACAAAATCATATTTACACAACAAATAAACCAATCAACAAGCAATACCCAACAGATAATCTAACCCATATTCACAAAATCACACACCAAGAATTTGGGTTTTAGCTAGACATGTAAAAGAGATAGAAATTTATACCAAAATGAGTTTGCATTCAAATGGGTATGAAAATTGAAGTCTCAAAACAAGCAAAGAATGAAGAACCCACAAGACCCAAGTCCAAATTCTTGGACTTGAAACCTTTTGAATCTTCAAGTTCTTCAAAACCCTCTCCAAACTTAGAACTCAGAAGTCTATGTTAAAAATTCTATATTAAAATCTGATATTCAAAATCTGATACTAAGCTACAACTCTCAACGAGTATTTATAGTTTTCAAAAATTTGTGATGCAGTTGATCATTCATTGTCATTAGTCGAGATCGCCAATCAACTAGGTGATCCGCCCTTTGGTAGGTTTCATCGCCATCTTACTCTATCCTTCAGCATCATTGTGTTTGGATCATTGGGCGACATAGTACAGCTTCGTGGAACTGCTCGGCGATACGTCGACTGCTCCTTTTCACCGTCGATTTGATCCTTTCCTTCAGGGCTCAGCACACTGGAACAAAAGGTGAGGATAAGATCTTTTGGCGACTCGCCAAATAGTTTCGGCGATCTCAGGTCTTCATTTCTTCGTTCTTTCAGCTGCCTTTGTTCCTTTTTTGCGAAGTAGTGTACATGTTTTCCCTTAAACTCCAAATACCTAAAACATAAGGGTTTTCATCAGATATTGAGATAAAATGATTTGAGGACACTAATTCTATCAAAATATAGCCCTAAATGAGTCCAATTTGTGGACTGATCAACACCCCCAACTTAAACTTTTGCTTGTCCTCAAGCAAACTCAAGTTCATCCGTTCAAAAAGGGTGTCTCGAACAGTGATTCACAAGACTCAATCATGAATGCCCACAACAAGACTCAATTTACTTATGCAAAGATCAAATGTGCACTCAAAGATTCAAGTTGTGACTTACCAATATCAAAGAATCTCATGCTCACAATACTTGCTCCAAATGTATGTTCAAGCTCAACCAAAGTGTTCAAATGCCCTCACACAAGGAATGATTCCATATTCACACAATGGTTCACAGTCTAAAGCTTCGGAATCAGATGCAACGGTCACACTCACAAAGAAGAACACAATGCATAATTTCACCCATAGGTTTGCCCGTATTTTCCAATCAACATTTGTTTCAGCTCACTCAAGATCAAAAAGGTCTTTTCAAGGCTTGTAATGGGGCTGAGTGCAATGGTATGGTCATTCAGGCTCAGTGACTTTCATCCTCATGAAATGTGGTGCTCACAACACTTCCTTTCCTTTTCCTTCATCATTCTCTTTAGTGCTCATAATTCATCCTATTATTCCCTTTCCATGGATTGTTTGGGAACCCCATTTCTTTTGTACTTTATTTCAAAACTTTCTTTTTCATTCTTTTTCTTTTTCTTTCTCTTTTCTCTTTATTTTTTTAATATGGAGGGGTTTCATTTTTCTCAAAACCATAGGTAAGAGGAGACTTTTCTTGCACTTCTTGACCTGCCCCTATCTTTTCACCACACCCCCAACTTAGGCTTTTGGCCTAAGTTGGCTATTCAACTAACCAAAACTTCATGAGGATTATGGGTGATGGATAAAAGAAAGGTCATTGCTTTCATCAAGTTTCTTCCAAAGAAAGGGAAAGCTCAAGGGGTGTTCAAAAGAGGTTCACACACTCACAAGGTAGGTCACAAAAGAGGTATATGTCAAATTGGCTCACACTCTTAGAAGTTGCCTAAAATCATATCAAGAGATAGCATTACTTAGTTGACGGGACCAACGGGGCAAATTCTAGGATCCATCATGCAAAGTTCACAGGTAAGCTCATCACACCAGGGATTGACACTATCAATCAAACAAGACTCCACACTTTCGCTAGTGTGCAATCATCATCACAAGAGACTCAATTCGATACTAGGCTAGTCATAACGAGATGCAAAGAGTTCACATATTGTCTATGAAACTTCATTTGGCCTCATCGTAGCCGCGCATTCATGTTCGTTCGATTGAGAGCACTAATCAAGTCATCGGTATTGATCAGAATCGAGACTCAAATTTTGCAAAAGAACAGCCGCATTCAACACACGAGAGGTGGCAAAAATTTTCAGACGGGTCAAAATCATTTCGCAATTTAAAATAAAAGGAGCCACAAGCTCAAATATCTACAGAAAGAAGTATTTAACACAATTTAAGCACAAAGCCCAAATATAAACAAAATATGAACATCAATAGCACACAAAGGTGGGCCTCACCCCACCACAAATGAAAGTAATTTGTCTTCAAATTTAATTAACACAAGATTCAAAAGTCAAAATAAAGTAAGACAAAAAGGGAGGTAAATAGGGGATCCTAACTAATTGGTCGCTCCATTTTTCTGGGCTTTAGTCCCCGGAGTAACCCCAGAAGGACCAGCTCCACTGGATCCAGCAACATGTACTAAGGAAGCCTGCACAACAACATCTATCATAATTGCTTCCGTCTCGATCAGATCTTCATCTGCAGCTCCCTCAGTCTCATCATGCATCTCTTCATCAGTCTCTTCTTCTGACTCAGGATCGGTTGTTTGCTCTAGTCTATCCCTATGTCCAGTGGTGGTCTGAGGCATCTCAGACATGTCTGGAATCTCCACTGTTCCAAAGACCATGGAAACATCGGTGGAATTTAGGTGGTCTACATCTTTTCACAGCTCAGCAATGGCAGCTTTTAAAGCCGTCACCTCCTTGGTTGCCCCTTGGTTGTGCTTACACACCACTATCCTGGTCGCTAAGGCATCAATGGTAGTGTTCAGAGGTGTCACAACATCAGCTAGGGAAATCTGGATCAGTCCTGAAACAGAGGATTCTAGACTGGCAGCCCGACTATCAGCAGAAAGGGACAGTTGTCCCATCCGGAGTAGGGAAGCCTGAGTGAGTGGAGGCCGAGAAACAGCAGCAACAACAGTTGGTCTGGGAGACCGTGCGGCAGCAGAAGAACCTGAAGTATCAGTAGGAGTAGCAGTGGTAATGGATATACCTGAAGTCCCAAGGGCCGGAGTAGGCAGAGGTGCCTCTGCAGGTGATGATTCTGTGTTTACTAAGTCCACCGATGTTGCCTTCTTCCTTTCTGCTTGATCCTTAAGGTACTCGGTTTCGATCCTTTGGATATCAGTAGAGGCTGTGGGCATCACTTACACATCCTTCTTGGCATCTCGAGGCACCCAGGTTCATTTGCATAATTCTGTGATCAAGACTGGGAATGGAACTGAGGTTCGGCTCTGCCTTGCACGCATGAGTATCTATGAAGCAATGATTGTATCCAAGTTTATCCGAGTCTCCTCTATGATGCAGCCCAGGCAAGCTGCCTTTGCAAGGCGAAGGATCAACTCATTCTGGGACGACATGATTGTGTTGCTGATAAAACCGAACCAGAACCTTGCGACTATGTTTAGTTCTTTCTTTTTAATCTGAACTTCTTCTGCCAACCACTTCGGAGTCTCATCTAAAATTAGTGGGGCTAACCACTTTTTCATCTCATCCACCTTCTTTGTTCTGATCAAGTGCTGGTAGTGATCCCCAATATTCGTGGACATGCCCAAGACTGCGTTGATTGCCCACTATCACACTTCACCCTCCTACCTCTGACAACCACATAGTCAACTTCTTTGAAGGTTGCTGCTAGCTGCTTTTTTTGGGGTATTAGTGCATTGTATGCACTGTAGAACTCTCTCACCTAGTTTGGAATATAAGGGCCACGAGGTTTAGTGAAGATTTGGAACTTGTGGTACCTCAGGCACTCCATTATCTCTGGGTGCCTGTCTATAACCCCGTCTATGGACAAACAGTTTTCCTCCAGAATTTTCCTCAGCCCCTCAGCCAGACTCGATTCATTGACTTAGGCGGAGGACCCTATACTGGAGGTGCTAATATCATTGCCTGTTCTGGAACTGAAGGTGTAGTAGTGGTAGGCTGGGGAGTCTTGACCCTGGATGGATCATTCAACTTCTTAGTTCGCTGCTCAGCCCTCTGTGCTATTAACATATCATCCTCATCAGAACCCACACCTTCACTTTCAGATTGGTTGTGGTCATTTCTATAAAAGCCATCACTGTCAGTGCTTACCTCTGATAATTCAAGGGAGAGTCTTTACCCTTGCCTTTCCCACCAATTGTGGAAAGTTTAGCAACCTTGTTTCTGGATGCAGCTGCATCCTCGTTGATTGTAATCCCTTTTGTTTTACCTTGG
>NW_006239157.1:257787-306720 GCF_000226075.1 Solanum tuberosum
ACTTTAGATCTAGCCATTTCTGCAAATAATTGGGAATAAGTTAAAACAACTAAATCAAATTCGTAGGGACACAAATGCAGAAAAACTCGCCGAAACGATCGGCGAATCGCCAAGTTGCTTCGGCGAGCTAGGCCGAGCTCGCCGATAGGAGTTAGCTCAAATTTTTTAACAAGTCAGCGATGGGAAAATCCTTTCGGCTAGTCGCTGACTTCTTTCGGATTTTGCTTAGCAGTAACAACAGCAAAATTGACCATTTTTGGTGCAAAACCATTCTTTGCAACAAAACAAACACCAAATATCAACATCTTCATGCTGAACTTCTAGCCTAATACCTCATTTCCATTAATTATTCAACCAACTATGCTGCCATTTCAATTGAGTGCAAAATCTATTTGTACTCATTCCACTGTATTGAAGAAAAATTCAACAATAGAACAAATAACAACTAAACACTTAATATTAATGAGTTGTTGTCAAGATGCATTTAACTTATCAGTAATCCCTTTGTAAGTTCACTGATTTTTATTAACAATAGAACAAATGACAACTAAACACTTAATATTAATTATCGAATATCTAAGTTCACTGATTTTATTTTGATTATTTTGGTAATGAAGGGATCAACTAAATTAGCCGACGTCATTGGTGATAGTTTTGCTGCAGGTTTCGGCCTTCATGTGATTTTTTAAGATCAACAATGGATGATTATGTGATAGGCTTCTCAATTTTATGCACATTGAATGTCTTTGCAGGGTCTTTTTAGTTTAGAAATACTGAATATACTTATTAGCATATAACACATCATAATCATAAAATCATTTTAGTAACTTAGTAAAGAAACATGTAAAACAGAGTGATCAACTTCATAATAACCTAAATTTAGTGTTCTTTTTAGAGCAGTATTTTGTTATGTACACACTTGAAGATTATGGGAGATTGTAAGCTTAGAGCAATTCTTAATTTCACATAGTATTTTTTGTGTTTTCTAACTTTGTTCTCACTTCTTCAATAAATTCTTCTCTCCATTTCGCGAAGTCTTAAATTTGAATATTTGGTGTTCGTCCCTAAAATATGCATCATACTTGTTGTCACTCTAATTGGAGTTCAATGGTCTAATTTTTTTAAACACCATAAAGACATTAAGAAGGAAAGAGGGGGGGTTCAAACCTGGGACTCTCAGCAGACTGCAACTGTTGTTGCTGAAGAAAGCTCATGTATTTGTTAGCAACCATGGGTAAGAGAGGGAGGTTAGAAGAAGCCATGAGCTGAGAAGCTGTGGCTAGTCTTTGCTGGTGAGTAGACTTAGATCTGAGAAGTTCTTGGCAATGTTCCATCATTTCAAACTTGTTTGGTGACCCAACTTCACCCTCACAAGGCCCAACATCATGAAGGAACCTACAACTACTTCCATTCTTACAATACCCTATAGCAAAATAGAGAAACGGTTTCCAGCCAAGTTCTCCACTTGGGTCATTAGCCCCTAAACATATGTCACTCACAAAACAAATAATAGGAAAATATTCTAAAGTATACGAAGAAAAAGAATAGTAGCCACACCTAAAAATAAAGGTAAATCAGCTTTAATAGAAAAGTATATGGTAAGCTTTAACAGAATGACATTAAAGGGACCTACCTGGATGGATCCTTAGCTTAATTCGGCAAATTTACTGGAGCTTTTAGCTTGTTTCTTCGTATTCATAGTTGTTGGCCGGAGTTTTAATGCTCTTGCCGTTATCCTTATCGAACTCGCATGGAGTCGTTGTTGCTGAATGGAGAAGAGAGAAGGCGGAGGCGGCGACTGTTGTTCGTTCGAAACTACGCCGTTATCTTTGCCTTGGTATCGCCGGCGTTTGCTGATGTTACTCGATGGAGCTGGCTGCTGCCGGTGCTCACCATCGCTGCTCGCTGCGTGGAGCTGATGTTGCTGTCATTTTTTCGCCGGAGAGAGAGGCAACTGGTGGCGCCATCTCCGTGCTGCTGCTATTGCGGACAGAGACCGCTTGGTTACTCGCCAATTGGAGCTGCTGCCAGCGATGTTGGTTCGCTGGTGGTGTTCGAGCACCTGTCGGAGCTCGCCATTGCTATCCGACTGCTGGTTTCACGGCTGCTGCTGGACGGCGTTGTTCGCTGCTCGTTCTCCAGGCTGCACTGGCCGGAAAGAAGGACGGAGAGGAGGGAAAAGGGGTCTGGGCGGCGGATTCGGAGATGAGAGGAGGAGAATGAAGAAAATTAGGGGTTTGGGGTCTTTTGTAAAAAATAGGAAAGCAAGGGTCTTAAATCAGGACCATTGATCAAATTCGGGTGAGCAGATGAGATTAACTCTTGGAGTTCGATGAATCGTGATGGACAGACGAGATTAAATGAGAGTAATTAAAATCTGAAATTGGAGTTTGCAACAGAATTAGTGACGGATTCTAGAATCCGTCACTTTCAAATAAATATATATATTTAGAAAAAAAAAATATTGACGGATATTTTCGTCACTATATAATATAAATTTTTATAAAAATATATTTAATAGTTTAGTAACTTTTTTTTCGTCACTAATTCTGTCCCTTGATATTAATTAAATTTGTCACCACTACTTTGTTACTAAATCCGTAGGGAAAATTAGGCGCCAAAATTTTGCGCTGATATTTAGCGATGGATTAAATATTCCGTTGCAAATCGGTTGCTATATTATAAATCAAAAACACATTTGTTAATTTTGCAACAAAATATTTATTATGTCGCAAATCCGTCGTTATACAGTGATGGAATATTGTTCGTCACTAATATCCGCCGCTAAACGCTGTATTTTTAGTAGTGGAATGAAATTTAGTGGTGGGTGTTTTTATAAAATATTAAAACCTGGGATAATTTATAAATTTTTATGAAGATGTTTTCCAATTTTCCCATGTTTGGTTGGCTTAAATATTTTGTGGAAAATATTTTTCAAATCAACTCATTTTCCTTAAATTTAAGGAAAACGACTTCCCATAAAAAAATTAAAGAAGACATTTTCCAAAACTCTACTTCATCTTTCAATGTTTATTTCTTACCCTACCGCGTCCCCTGTACCACGTACCCTACCCCCTATCCAAGAAAAAATATTTTTTAAAATTTTCTTATTTTTTACCCCTACCCCCAAACCATCCCCCCTCCCCCACCCCTAACAAAAAAATTGAAAAAAATTAAAAAATATTTCAAATTTTATGATTTTTTTACCCCACTCAACCCCTACCACCCCTGCCCTCTCCTCCCACAAAAAAATTGTTTTGGTTAAATATTTCAAATTAAAAAAATATATGGTTTTTACACTCACCCTTACCCTACCCCGTACCTTACTCTACCCATTAATTGTTTTTTAAAATTTTTAAAATTTCTTATTTTTTAAATTTCAAATATTTTTTACCCCTACCCTCAAACAAAAAAAATTATAAATTATTTTTGAAAAATATTTTAAATTTTAAGATTTTTTTTACCTCACTCAGCCCCTACCACCTCTTCCCCCTCCCCCGCAAAAAAAATAATCTTTTGGTTAAATATTTTATATTTTTTAAAAAATCATTTTTTACCCCCCCGCCACCCTCCAAAAAAATTTAAAAATATATTTTTTGAAAAAATATTTCAATTTTTTTTAAAAAAAATCATTTTTAACGTCACCCCCTACCCAAGCCACCCTCTATCAATTTGTTTATGTCATTTCTTACGCCACCCCCACCCAGGCCACCCTGTCAATTCTTTTTAAAAAAATTGTAAAATTATTGAATTTTTGTGGTGCTAACACATGTCACTTTTTACTTCTCCTATTATATATAGATAGATGATTAATTTTGATTTTTCTTTTTATTAATTTATATTGATGGCATCAAACATTAAATAAATATATTTTGCTAGTACTCTTTGTCTCTATTTATTTGTTCATTTTTTATTTTACCACCTATTAAGGAAATAATAATTAACGTACCGAGTTTATTATTTTATCCTTATTTATTGATAGAATTCTAAAATCAATTTACTCATTAAAGAAGTTCTACCTTTTTCAAAAATATTAATTCTTTAAATTAATTGATGGTATAATAAGTAAAAATATTGTCTTTTTTTTATCTGTAAAAATTGACAAGTAAGAAAGGACAAATAAAAAAACTACAAAAGAACAAATAAAATGTTAAAATTAAACAAGTAAAAAGAGAGAAGGATTATAAGACATGTGAATAAGTATTATTGAAATAGTTACACTAATGAACCTTTAAATTTAGTTAGGCTTTCAAAGAGTATTAATTGTAAGGATAAAATAAAAGAAATTAATTAATTTTATCTTTATTTAGTAAGTGATAAAGTAATTTGGAACATATATTTCTAATAAGTTGACCTACTAATATGGAACATAGAGATTATTAGTTCACTCCTTAATAAATAATAGATAAAATAATAAATTTTATTATATTTTATCATGAATATAATTTATCATGAATATAATAAATTTAATATTTTATAAATATATTAGAAAATAATTATAAATATTAATGATGAGAAATTAACTAAGTGATAAATTATCTCTAAATTATTTAAATTGGACAAATAAAAATGCACGGAAGGAAGTATAATCATTGAAAATTTGTGAGAATTTACAAGATATGTTCAATTCTAGTTTGAACACTACATTTTCCGTTTATGACCCTGGGGGCTACACAACTCTAAACCCTACCTATGCTATACAAAATGTATCATAATCCCTTAAAGAGACATCTCGAATATTCCGCATACGCAAATCATCCTTCAGTCTTTACTTGTCAATTTTTTTTTTAATTTCATGTCCCTTTTTACTTGTCATTTTTGACAAATCAAGGAAGGATAATTTTTTTTCTTCCTATTATATCTTCAATTTATTAACATTGAGTTAATATTTTTGAAAAATGTAGTGAGTAAATATGTTTAAGACTCTATCAATTAATAGGGGTAAAATGGTAAACTAACTAATTCAATCATTGTTTTTTTAACATATGTGCCAAGTTAATATTTGATAAATAAAAGGGACGAAGGGAGTAAATCTCAAGGAGGTTCATATAATCTTAGTTTGAGAAATACATGGCTCTCAAGTCACGTAGAAATCTTAAGAGAGAAGAATCAACGGACGAAAAAAATTGTACTCACATTATTTATCAACAAAATATTTTTTTTTCTTCAAATTTTATTTATGATCAATTTATTTTCTATATATTTAAAATTTATTGCAAACATGATATAATACAAAACAATTGAAGAATATAAACAACGTACGAAATTGTCGCATGCGTATATTCTTTTATATTAATTCATTGCACTAAAATTATATATGTTGTATAATGTAAAATTTTATAATATTATTTATTTTATTAAAAAATTAACAATGAATATGAAGAAAAAATATTTTGATTTTAGGTGTTTTTATTCTTGTAAATTTAATTGTTGTATAATTAGTTACCTGATATTACTTTAACCAAACATACTGTAAATGAACTGCAATAAAATAATACGAACTTGGGGTTATTTCTCTAAGACCCACTAGGGGTTAGGATTTTTCAAGCATATTAGTATTCTAAAACGTTATTTCTCTAAGACCTATGTATGATTTTTTTCTTTTGTGCTTGTCTATATCACCCTCCATTATTATGCCTTAAACACAAAGTGGACTAGATGTTTAAAGCATAACCATGACACTACTTTTTATCTTTAAAAAAACAAGTTGAACCAAGTATAATTTGTTAAAATTTTAATAAAGCTCAAAGTGATCCCTTTTAGAAGAATCACAATTACTCAATAGTACACTTAGGACGATTTTGAACCTACTCTGAACTCAAGGGATAATCTTATATTTTTCTTCGCTATGACTCATGAAAAACTAATGATTGTTTCCACATTAATTCAATATTAATGGAAAGGGTTAGAATTAACCAAGTTCATTCATGAATATTTGGTACTACATATTAGTCATTTCTGGTCTATATCTTTATCAAATTAAAAGTCAAACTCATATCACTTGTTCTAAAACAAAGAGTTGCATAGAATTGACAAATACTTTAATCAAAAAGAAAATAACATTTGTTATTACAAAAAAAAAAAGTGAAAATTGAAGAACAAAAGAAGTAGAGAGAAGGAAATATTTTTTTCTCTAAAGAGGACAACTTTAGTAAAATAGTGTCGAGCGTGTTTTCTTTTAGTAAATTTCACATGTCACGCCCTGAGGCTACCCCCTTGACGTAACACGAGACCTAGGATCATGAGTGAACCAAAGCTAACCCTGAATCTAGCATATCATGAACATACTGAAAATAGCTAACTAAAATGAACTAAGCGGAAGCTAAATCAACTGATATCTGAAGAGGAACAAGCCCAACTAGTCTGAATAATAATATAACATAAGGGTTTTAGTGAAGACTGAAATAACGACTTAACAACTAAAGCTGAATCTACTACTATATCTGAAAAGCCTCTAATTGAGTTGAGTTGCTGGGACATGCCTTAGCTAACTCTAACATGACTGAAAACTAAAAATAAAGACTGAAATAGAAAGCATGTTTATTGTCCTCGAAGTATGAGGACTCACAATTGAAGTTACTGAATGTGGATCGAGATTCAATATATGCGTGATCTGGATGCTGAGTACCTGAACCTACATCATGAAAGGATGTAGCTGTTGTCGTGCCCCGTTTTTCTCAAAATGGGTTTCGGTGCATGACCTAACAACTCTTTTGGGTTTTGTTGGAAGAGTTGCCACCTAACGAATTAAGGTGTGTTAGGGCACCTATCTAACATAACTAATCTAACTTAAGGTCAATGAACCAGAGATCGGGTAAGTGTTCTAATTACCTCGAGGGGAAGGTGTTAAGCATCCCTCGAGGTCCACAAAGGTGGGTCCCGACCATATCTCATACAATTTATGTGGAGGTTACAAATAGCAGCAATTAAGGTCACTTTATTTATTTGTTATTTATTTAAGCATGTGAGCTAGGTGATATAATAAATAAAACATATAAACAAATATTAAGCATGAAAATTAAAGAAGATAAACGAGAAGACAGAATTATACACAAGAAGATAGGCGAATCAATTTTTTATTTTATTAAACTACCCCAAACAATTATAATTATAAATAATTAAAAGGGGAAAAAAGGAAGGGAGACTCTGAAACCTAAACCAACACCCTTCTACGGATCAGTTCTCGGCTTATTATGCTTCGAACTTATTATTTAAAAAGAAAAAACCCATAGTTTTGTCATTTTAAGCTCGAGTCGCCTTTCATCATCTCTGTAAAGGGCCTAGCTACCTCTATCCCACATTCCACATGCATAACATCCTAGAAGGTGCCTAGCGTCCCCGCTTAATGTCCAAGAGGCATTGGACTATTACTAGGGAGGTTTTAGACTAAAATAAAATATAGGCTTCTAATGAGGCCTCCTGACAGCAAGCAAAACAATTTGGACGAGCATTTAGCACATCAATCTCATATTGGCCTCTAGGTTTTAATTAGCATGCTTGCAAACACAAAGAAAGGTGAAAAGTCTCATGCGAAGTGTGTGAACATACAAACAAGCATTATAATAGTATAATTACTTAATTAGGAGGGGCAGAAGGAATCGCAGATGCAAAAAGCAATTTTAACTGATTTTAAAGGTGACAAAAAAAAATGAACACAGATGCAGAAAATGTTTTAGAGCAGTAGAAGATCAGATTATTAATGCAACAATTTATTTTAAGCAGATTTGGATCAGGGCAACAAATAGCAGATGTAGAAAATGATTTAGTAGTTGATTTTAAATGGCAAAACAGTTTGCAGAAAATAATTAATTCGATCTAGATTTAATCAGGGCAGTATATTTAAAGTAACAGATTTTAAGAAAACATGCAGAAAATGATTTATTAATTTTATCTTGAGTGACAGAAAATAGCCATTTGCAGAAAGTAATTATTTGAGCAGGCAAAACAACTTTTAATTTGAGACAGTGATTTTCATCATAAATTATTACTATGCAGATTTTATTCTTAAACATGCGGGAAAATATTTGAGCATTAACAGATTAAAAAAAATAGTCATGCAGAAAATTTGTTGTCTTTAGTTATAGCATGCTGAAAATTTACAAAATATGCACATAGATAACATTTATTCAAATTTAAAATGACAAATTATTTAATTCCTATAGGCAAGATTTCTAATTGTTTAACATGCTGAAAACTAAAGTTAATTAAACATAATTAATTAACTAACAAGCTTAATTCGTTGGTGCATGCTGAAAGTACTTAAACTGATTAACAATTTTATTAATTAAGTCCTAAGAGTGATTTCTAAATAAAGAATAAAATAAAATCAGATCTACAACCTATAGGCATGGTTTCTACTCCCGAATAATATATTAAAGATTATTTAACCTCTATAGGCATGGTATCTATGATATTTCTAATATGAGACAGCTTATTGAGCAAAAACAATTACTCCTTCCGTTTCATTTTATGTGAAGTAGTTTGACTCGACACAAAGTTTAAGAAAGAAAAGAAGACTTTTAAAACTTGTGGTCCAAAATGAATGATAGAAATTTGTGCGGCTGTAAATCATTTCATTAAGGGTAAAATAGACATTTTATAATTAAATTGTTACTTAATATAGAAATGTGTCATTCTTTTTGGGATTGACTAAAAAGAAAAGTAAGTCACATAAATCGGGACAGAGGGAGTACTTACTTTACCACTTTTCATACATTTCATAAGAAAGTTGTAATTAACTAAACAATGGCAACCAGATAAACACGTAGAAGACAAGCATTTTAAAATCATTAATATTATGCTAAAAGGTGCATTACAGAGATTTATTAATTTGTTTTAGTATATAGTTAGTTAACATAAGACACTACTAAAATAACAGCGTTTAGCGGCGGATATTAGTGATGAACAATATTTCATCACTATATAACGACGGATTTGCGACAGAATAAACATTTTGTTGCAAAATTAACAAATGTGTTTTTGATTATAGCAACCAATTTGCAACGGAATATTTAATCTGTCGCTAAATATCAGCGCGAAAATTTGACGCCTAATTTTCCCTACTGATTTAGTAACAAAGTAGTGGTGACAAATTTAATTAATATTGGGCGACGAAATTAGTGACGAAAAAAAGGTTGCTAAACTATTAAATATATTTTTATAAAAATTTATATTATATAGTGACGAAAATATCCGTCAATATATTTTTTCCTAAATATATATATTTATTTGACAGCGACGGATTCTAGAATCCGTCACTAATTACGTTGCAAACTCTAATTTCAGATTTTAATTACTCTCATTTAATCCCGTCCGTCCATCATGATTCATCAAACTCCAAGAGTAAATCTCATCCACTCACCCGAATTTGATCAATGGTCCTGATTTAAGACCCTTGCTTTCCTATTTTATACAAAAGACCCCAAACCCCTAATTTTCTTCATTCTCCTCCTCTCCTCTCCGAATTCGCCGCCCAGACCCCTTTTCCCTCCTCTCCGTCCTTCTTTCCGGCCAGTGCAGCCTGGAGAACAAGCAGCGAACAAAGCCGTGCAGCAGCAACCATGAAACCAGCAGCTGGACAGCAATGGCGAGCTCCGGCAGGCGCACGAAGACCACCAGCGAACCTCCATCGTTGGCAGCAACTCCAATCGGCGAGCAACTAGGCGGTCTTTATCTGCAACAACAGCAACACAAGGATGGCACCACCAGTTGCCTCCCTCTCCGGTGAAAAAATGACAGCAGCATCTGCTCCACACAACGAGCAGCGATGGTGAGCACCGGCAGCAGCCAGCTCTATCGAGCAACATCAGTAAACGCCGGCGAGACCAAGGCGAAGATAACGGTGCAGTTTCGAACGGACAGCAGTCGCCTCCTCCGTCTTCTCTCTTCTTCCGTCAGCAACAACGACTCCACATGAGTTCGAGAAGGATAACGGAAAGAGCATTAAAGCTCTGGCCAACAACTATGAATACGAAGAAACAAGCTAAAAGCTTCAGTAAATTTTCCGAATTAAACTAAGGATCCATCCAGGTAGGTCCCTTTAATGTCATTCTGTTAAAGCTTATCATATATTTTTCTGTTAAAGCTGATTTACTTTTATTTTTAGGTGTGGCTACTATTCTTTTTCTTCATATACTTTAGAATATTTTCCTATTATTTGTTCTGTGAGTGATATATGTTTAGGGGCTGATGACCTAAGTGGAGGACTTGGCTGGAAACCTTTTCTCTATTTTTCTATAGGGTATTGTAAGAATGGAAGTAGCTGTAGGTTCCTTCATGATGCTGGGCCTTGTGAGGGTGAAGTTGGGTCACCTAGCAAGTTTGAAATGATGGAACATTGCCAAGAACTTCTCAGATCTATGTCTGCTCACCAGCAAAGACTAGCCACAGCTTCTCAGCTCATGACTTCTTCTAACTTCCCTCTCTCACCCATGGCTGCTAACAAATGCATGAACTTTCTTCAGCAGCAACAGTTGCAGTCTGCTGAGAGTCCAGGTTTGAACCTCTTTCCTTCTTAATATCTTTATTGTGTTTAAAAAAATTAGAACCCAATGAGAGTGACAAAAAGTATGATGCATATTTTAGGGACGAACACCAAATATTCAAATTTAAGCCTTCACAAAATGGAGAGAAGAATTTATTGAAGAAGTGAGAACAAAGTTAGAAAACACAAATAATACTATGTGAAATTAAGAATTGCTCTAAGCTTACAATCTCCCATAATCTTCAAGTGTGTACATAACAAAAAACTGCTCAAAAAAGAACACTAAATTCAGGTTATTATGAAGTTGATCACTTTGTTTTACATATTTCTTTACTAAGTTACTAAAAGGCTTTTATGATTATGATGTATTATATTCTAATAAGTGTATAGAGTATTTCGAAACTAAAAAGACCCTGCAAAGACATTCTATGTGCATAAAATTGAGAAGCCTATCACATAATCATCTGTTGTTGATCCTAAAAAATCACATGAAGGCCGAAACCTGTAGTAGAACTATCACCTATGACGTCGGCTAATTTAGTTGATCCCTTCATTACAAAAATAATCAAAATAAAATCAGTGAACTTAGATATTCGATAATTAATATTAAGTGTTTAGTTGTCATTTGTTCTATTGTTAATAAAAATCAGTGAACTTACAAAGGGATTACTGATAAGTTAAATGCATCTTGACAACAACTCATTAATATTAAGTGTTTAGTTGTTATTGGTTCTATTGTTGAATTTTTCTTCAATACAGTGGAATGAGTACATATAGATTTTGCACTCAATTGAAATGGCAACATAGTTGGTTGAATAATGAATGGAAATGAGATTTTAGGCTAGAAGTTCAGAATGAAGATGTTGATATTTGGTGTTTTATTTGTTGAAGAGTGTAACAGCCCGTATTATGCATATGCTTGTTCTATTCTTGTGATACTTGACATAGCCTTACAATATAGGTGAGGGACCATGTTTCTTATATGATTAGCGTTGGTTTAAACTATCGGAAGGTGATGTGATGCCTTGCACGTTTCAGCATGTGTACTGCAAGTTAACTCTAACGGGAGGATTTAAACTCGAGACAGTAAGGTGGTAATTGAGCTTAAGTTGAAACTTAAGTGCTAAGTTGAAGAAAAAGGGATTAATATTTCGAAAATGGAATAAAATAATAGAGCTGGTTGCTTGACTTAATTAAGCTAGTAGGTGACAAGTAGGCGCATCACCTACTTTGACTTATTGACCAGCCCAAAGGACCAAGTAGGTGCATCACCTACTAAGACTTTCTTTTGACCATGTAATTGGGTCAAGTGCACTACCACCTACTTGCATTAATCTGGCCCAAGTTGAGTAGAATAAGGGAAAAATGGACAGCCAAGGCCTAATAGTCTTAAGTCCAAAAAGGCCCAAGTGAAAAAAAGTCCAAGTAGGTGGATCACCTACTTGCATTAATTAAGGCCCAAATTGACAAGAATAGAGGGATAATTGGTAGTAAGGCCCAACAAGTGTTGAAGTCCCCAAAGGCCCAAGTTAAAAGGTCAAGTAGGTGGGTCACCTACTCGACAATATATCGCCCAAAATTGGCCAAGAAAGTCGGCCATTTCACCTCCCTTTTAAAGGGAAAAAGATCAGATTTTTGCTCCATTTTTAACTTGCAAAATTTTCAGATTTCTTAAGTTTCTCTCTTGGTCTCTGTTGGCTTCAATCAACAGCCCTAAAACACCTTGGGGTTCTTGAGCATTGTCCTCCTTTTCAAGTAAAAGTTTGAAGGAGAGTTTCAGTTCTTGAAGTACAAGTTTAGATGATAAATTTCCAAAAACTAAGGTAAGACTACTGCCCATTCTTGCCTCTCTTTAAATACAGGTTTCAGGTGGAGAATTTTGTATATATTTATCAAGAACTAATGGATGGTGATAAATCCTTGAGTTAATATTCTACTATTATGCTGAAAGATTTTTAGGGATTGATAGTGGCTGCCTTATGTATATTGTTGTTGGGGGCAGTTTGGGTATCTTGGCAAAGAATGTATGAAGTTGTATTAATGTATAGGAGAAGGGTGTGGTGGTTCACCATTTGTGTAAGGGGTTGTATGGGCCTACTTTCCGTCAAGTGTTTAGCTACTGTTTTTTGAGGGCCTTAATGTGATTAGCTGCTGAAATAAGCTTAATCATGTCTTTTATTATAGATTAGCACCCAAGAAGGGAGGCAGAATCGTGATAGTTGTATTGGTCAGAAAATAAGGTATGTAGGGCTATTTGATTCCATATTCCTTGGCATGAAATTACATGCGATTAATATCAATAAGTGAATTTCTTAAGTTCTATTCCTAGTAAAGGAAACATAGTGGCAGTATACGATCTCCAATAGCTAACAATATTTCCCCCTCTCCTTAGTGTATAGAATTAATTCATTATATGTTCAATACTCTATAGTTACTTGAAGTCAATTGTGTCATTTAAGCTCGCAAGTAATGAATTGATGTTACACAACTCCTTATGTCATTGTTACTGTCTTGAAGTATTATTTTCATCTCTTCTACTACTGGTCCGTAGTTCCAAATATAAAAAATGATTATGACCACCAAAACAACAATTCCAAGGATTAAAGAATCTAAGTGAAGCAATTTGTATAATTAAGGGTGGCAACTCAGGGGTGAAAGCCTAGCATGGGCCGATCCCATTGGTATAGAAGGGTGGCAACTCAGGGGCGAAAGCCTAGCATGGGCCGACCCAATTTGAGTAATTATGTGGACCGCATCCTAGGGGTTTAAATGCCTAGCATGGTCATCCTCTTCTACCACTAATCAACTGGTCATTCGTATCACATGCCTTATAAAGAGCATAACACACAAAAAGATAAAGAGAAGAATGTAACATATATGATCCCACAAGAGTTAACATAGGTGGTCTTTTATTCTGATTTATACACACATATATTGATATGTTTCATTCGAACTCTTATTTTATTTATGTTATTGCCTTACATACTCAGTACATTTTTTTCTTACTGACGTCCTTCGTGGGGGACGCTGTATTTCATGCTGCAGGCATAGGTACTCCATGTCACGCCTCAAATCCAATTAAGACGGACAGGCACTCGATACCCTAAAGGCCCGAGAGAACCAACATGTAACCAATGCTTACTATGCATGTAACTATGATAATCTTGTGACATGTTCACATAGGATGCAACGATACGAACTGACATAAGTAGACCAAAAACTTATATACAAGACTTGGCCGTTGAGTCCACAACTTGTTGAGACGTAACTGAACCATATACATAAGTGTACAAAGCCTCTAAAAGATAGAAATCCTTAGAGTAGGTCGGGACAGACCCCACCTTACCCTTAACTACGATACAATACCAAAATGAATCTACCAAGGACTCAGTAAAGCTTCGAAGCAACCTGGAGCTCACCAAAAGTAGCTGAGTGTCGTATGCTCCTATTGAGGAGGTCTACTAGCTAGAGTACCTGTGCCTGAAACATGAAATAAAGTGATCCCCGCGAGGGACGTCAATATGAAAAAATGTAGTGAATATGTAAGGTAATAACATATATAAAATAAGAGTTCAAATGAAACCAAGTATCGATGTATAAGTGCATAAATCAGAACCAAAGACCACCTCTATTAACTCTTATGGGATCATGTATGTTACATTCTTGCCTTTACCTTTATATGTGTTAGGATCTTTATAAGGCATGTGATACGAATGACCAGCTGATCAGTGGTAGAAGAGGATGACCCATGCAAGGCATTTTAACCCCTGGGATGCGGTCCTCATAATTACTGGGATGCGGTCCTCATAATTATACAAATTGGGATCGGCCCATGCTAGGATTATGCCCCTGAGCTGCCACCCTTCTATACCAATTGGGATCGGCCCATGCTAGGCTTTCACCCTTGAGCTGCCACCCTTAATTATACAGATTGCTTTACTTAAATTCTTTAATTTTTGAGATTGTTGTTTCGGTGGTCATAATCATTTTTGATATTTGGAACTATGGACCAGTAGTAGAAGACATGAAAATAATACTTCAAGGCAGTAACAATGACATAAGGAGCTATGTAACATCAATGCATTACTTGTGAGCTTAAATGACACAATTGACTTCAACTGACTATAAAGTACTGAACGTATAATTAAGTAATTCTATACACTTAGGAGAAGGGGAAATATTGTTAGCTATTTGGATATCGTACGCTGCCACTATGTTTCCTTTACCAGGAATAGAACTTAGGAAATTCACTTATTGATATTAGTCGCAAGTATCAGATTTCATGCCAAGGAATATGGAATCGAACAGCCCTACATACCTTATTTTCTGACCAATACAACTGTCACGATTTAGCTTCCCTTTTTGGATGCTAATCTACAATATAAGTCATGATTAAGCTGATGTTAGCAGCTAATCACATTAAGGCCAAAAAAAACAGTAGCTAAACACTTGACGGAAAATAGGCCCATACAACCCTTACACAAATGGTGAACCACCACACCCTTCTTCTATACATTAATACAACTTCATACATCCTTTGCCAAGATACTCAAACTGCCCCCAACAACAATATACATAAGGCAACCACTATCAATCCCTAAAAATCTTTCAGCATAATAGGAGAATATTGACTCAAGGATTTATCACCATCCATTAGTTCTTTATAAATATATACAAAACTCTCCACCGCAAACCTATATTTCAAAAAAGGCAAGAATGGGCAGTAGTCTAACCTTAGTTTCTGGAAATTTATCCTCTAAACTTGTACTTCAAGAACTGAAATACTCCTTCAAACTTTTACTTGAAAAGGAGGAAAATACTCAAGAACCCAAGGTGTTTTAGGGCTGCTGATTGAAGCCAATAGAGACCAAGAGAGAAACTTAAGAAATCTGAAAATTTTACAAGTGAAAAATGGAGTAAAAGATTTGATCTTAATCCCTTTGAAAGGGAGGTGTAATGGCCGACTTTCTTGGCCAATTTTAGGCCATATATTGTCAAGTAGGTGACCCACCTACTTGGCCTTTTAACTTGGGCCCTTTTCGATTTAAGACTATTGGGCCTTGGCTGTCCATTTTCCCTTATTTTTCTACTCAACTTGGGCCAGATTAATGCAAGTAGGTGGTAGTGCACTTGGCCCAATTACATGGTCAAAAAAACAAAAAAAGATTCTTAGTAGGTGATGTGCCTACTAGGTCCTTTGGACTGGTCAATAAGTCAAAGTAGGTGATGCACCTACTAGCTTAGTTAAGTCAAGCAAGCTGCTCACTTATTTTTTTCCATTTTCTAAATGTTAATCCCTTTTTATTCAACTTAGCACTTAACTTTCAACTTTAAGCTCAATTACCACCTTACTACCTCTAGTGTAAATACCTCCATCGGAGTTAACTTGCAGTACACATGTTGAAACGTACAAGGCGTTACATCACCTTTCGATAGTTTAAACCAACACTAATCATATAAGAAGCACAGTCCCTCACCTATACTATAAGGCTATGTCAAGTATCACATAAATAGAACTATCATACGCATAATACAGGTTGTTACACTCTAGTTTGTAGACCTCCTCAGTAGGAGCACACGACACTCAACTACTTTTGGTGAGCTCTAGGTTGCTTTGGAGCTTTACTGAGTCCTTGGTAGATTCATTTTGGTATTGTATCGTAGTTAAAAGTAAGGCGGGGTTTGTCCCGACCTACTCTAAGGTTTTCTATCTTTTAGAGGCTTTGTAGACTTATGTATATGGTTCAGTTGCGTCTTAACAAGTTGTGGCCTCAATGGCCAAATCTTGTATATAAGTTTTGGGTCTACTTATGTCGGTTCGTATCGCTGCATCCTATGTGAACTTGTCACAAGATTGTCATGGTTATATGCATAGTAAGCACATGTTACATGTTGGTTCTCTCGGACCTTTAGGGCATCGGGTGCCTGTCCGACTTAATGGGATTTGAGGCATGACCAAAGTGGTATCAGAGCAGGTCATCCTATGGATTCTACAAAGCCGTGTCTGTGTAGATTCTTGCTTATGTATGTGTTGTGCACCACATTTATAAATAGGAGGCTACGGGACATGTAGGAGTTGTCTCTTTTCTTTCGTTTCTTAGATCGTGCGATAGAACTAATGTTGTAGGTGAATAGTACCTAACTTCTAAATTGTTTTATTATAGTGAAGATGCCGGTTACAAGAAAGAGTAAAAGTACTGGTAAGCGACTAAATGTGGCTGCCCAAGAAGGGACCAGCCAACCACCACCTAGTCAAGCTGTTCAAGGTGAGGCTCAAGATGAGTCTCTATCACAGAGTTCCCTGACCCCTCCATCTCCAGAAGATCTAAAGAAGGAAGCTGCACCTCAAGAACCCCCTATTAATGCTACTGAGCAAGATTTGAGGAATGCAGTCAAATTATTGACTCGTATAGTAGCTGGCCATGGCCAAAGGTAAGAAGGTCTAGTTGTAGGTACTAGTGGTGTAGATAGAGCAGTTGACACGCGGATAAATGATTTCCTTAATTTGGACCCTCCATTATTCATCGGGTACAATCCTAATGAAGGTCCACAAGACTTTATAGATCAGATCCAACAAACTTTCGATATTATGCATGTAAGTGGTAAAGAAGCGCTCGAGCTAGCAGCATATAGATTAAAGGGTATGGCTATATTATGGTATGAAGCTTTCAAGCAATTTAGGGGAACAGATGCACCTTCAGCTACATGGAAAGAGTTAAAAAAGGCATTACTTGACCATTACCTTCCATTGGAGATCCGAGAGGCCCGTGCGGATCAGTTATTAAATCTCCACCAAGGAAGTATGAGTGTGAGAGAGTATAGTCTCAAATTTAATTCCTTGGCCAGGTATGCTCCTAATGTAGTAGCTACTATAGAGGATAGAGTTCATCGATATGTGGATAGATTAGATTCAAATCTGGTTAGAGATTGTACCATTGCTTCGTTGAATAAAGATATGGACATAGCAAGGATGCAAGCTTTTGCGCAAAAGTTGGAGGATCAAAGGCAAAGAAGAAGGACACAAGAGTTGGAAATAAGGCATCCTAAAAGGGCCAGATCCATGGGGAAATTTACACCATCCCAAGGTAAGTTTAGGCCTCGCTTCTTTAACAGACCACCTAGGGCATCATCATCTTCCTACTCTACAGCTAGTGCCCCACCTCGGTTTCAAGGGTTTTGGGGCAATCAGTTTTGGCAAAGAAGTGAAAGCCAAGGTTCACAAATAGCGGGTCAGCAAGAGCAGGGAAGTACGAGCCAATCAAGGACTCCTTGACAGCTTTGTAAACACTGTGGAGGGAATCATCTAGGTGCATGGAGGTTTGGGACTGATGTTTGTTTTTGGTGTGGTACACCGGGGAAAATGATGAGAAACTGCCCTCATAGGGGTATATGTGGTGTTGCACAGTCTACTAGATCGGTTGTTGCATCGTCGTCATCAACACCTTCTTTAGGTAGGGGACTACAAATGCCTACAGTTCATGGTAGAGGAGCTAGGGGAGTAACTAGTTCTAGTGGAGTTCAGAATCACACATATGGTCTAGCGGATCGACAAAATTTGGAAGCTTCGCCAGATGTGGTTGCAAGTACATTGTCCATATTTTCATATATTGTATATGCACGATTTAGCCTCCCTACTTGGGTGCTAATCTACAATATAAGTCATGATTAAGCTGATGTTAGCAGCTAATCACATTAAGGCAAAAAGAAAACAGTAGCTAAACACTTGACGGAAAATAGGCCCATACAACCCTTACATAAATGGTGAACCACCACACCCTTCTTCTATACATTAATACAACTTCATACATCCTTTGCCAAGATACTCAAATTGACCCCAACAACCATATACATAAGGCAGCCACTATCAATCCCTAAAAATCTTTCAGCATAATAGGAGAATATTGACTCAAGGATTTATCACCATCCATTAGTTCTTGATAAATATATACAAAATTCTCCACCGCAAACCTATATTTGAAAAGAGGCAAGAATGGGCAGTAGTCTTGCCTTAGTTTCTGGAAATTTATCCTCTAAACTTGTACTTCAAGAACTGAAACTCTCTTTCAAACTTTTACTTGAAAAGGGGGACAATACTCAAGAACCCAAGGTGTTTTAGGGCTGCTGATTGAATTCAACAGAGACCAAGAGAGAAACATAAGAAATCTGAAAATTTTGCAGGTGAAAAATGGAGCAAAAGATCTGATCTTTATCCCTTTAAAAGGGAGATGTAATGGCCAACTTTCTTGGCTAATTTTAGGCTATATATTGTCAAGTAGGTGACCCCCTACTTGGCCTTTTAACTTGGGCCTTTTTGGACTTAAGACTATTGGGCCTTGGCTGTCCATTTTCCCTTATTCTTTTACTCAACTTGGGCCAGATTAATGCAAGTAGGTGGTAGTGCACTTGGCCCAATTACATGGTCAAAAGAAAGTCTTAGTAGGTGATGAACCTACTTGGTCCTTTGGGCTGGTCAATAAGTCAAAGTAGGTGATGCACCTACTAGCTTAGTTAAGTCAAGCAAGCAACTCACTTATTTTATTCCATTTTCTAAATATTAATCCCTTTTTCTTCAACTTAGCACTTAACTTTCAACTTTAAGCTCAATTACCACCTTACTACCTCTAGTGTAAATACCTCCGTCGGAGTTAACTTGCAGTACACATGCTGAAACGTGCAAGGCGTTACATCACCTTCCGAGCTAGTTTAAACCAACACTAATCATATAATAAGCACAGTCCCTCACCTATACTATAAGGCTATGTCAAGTATCACATGAATAGAACTAGCATACGCATAATACAGGTTGTACACTCTAGTTAGTAGACCTCCTCAGTAGGATCACACGACACTCAACTACTTTTGGTGAGCTCTAGGTTGCTTCGGAGCTTTACTGAGTCCTTGGTAGATTCATTTTGGTATTGTATCGTAGTTAAGAGTAAGGAGGGGTCTGTCCCGACCTACTCTAAGGTTTTCTATCTTTTTAGAGGCTTTGTAGACTTATGTATATGGTTCAGCTGCGTCTTAAAAAGTTGTGGACTTAACAGCCAAGTCTTGTATATAAGTTTTGGGTCTACTTATGTCGGTTCGTATCGCTGCATCCTATGTGAACTTGTCACAAGATTGTCATGGTTATATGCATAGTAAGCACATGTTACATGTTGGTTCTCTCGGACCTTTAGGGCATCGGGTGTCTGTCCGTCTTAATAGGATTTGAGGCGTGACAAAAGTGGTATCAGAGCAAGTCATCCTATGGAGTCTACAAAGCCGTGTCTATGTAGAGTCTTGCTTATGGATGTGTTGTGCACCACATTTATAAACAGGAGGCTACGGGATATGTAGGAGTTGTCTCTTTTCTTTCATTTCTTAGATCGTGCGATAGAACCAATGTTGTAGGTGAATCGTACCTAACTTCTAAATTGTTTTATTATAGCGAAGATGCCGGTTACAAAAAGGAGTAAAAGTACTAGTAAGCGAGTAAATGTGGCTGTCCAAGTAGGGACCAACCAACCACCACCTAGTCAAGCTGTTTAAGGTGAGGCTCAAGATGAGTCTCTATCACAGACTTCCCCGACCCCTCCATCTCCAGAAGATCTAAGGAGGGAAGCTGCACCTCAAGAACCCCTAATTATTGACTCGTATAGTTGCTGGACATGGCCAAAGGCAAGAAGGTCTAGTTGTAGGTACTAGTGGTGTAGATAAAGCAGTTAGCACGCGGATACATGATTTCCTTAATTTGGACCCTCAATTATTCACTGGGTCCAATCCTAATGAAGATCCACAAAACTTTATAGATCAGATCCAACACACTTTCGATGTTATGCATGTAAGTGATAAAGAAGCGCTCGAGCTAGCAACATATAGATTAACGGGTATGGCTATATTGTGGTATGAAGCTTGGAGGCAATTTAGGGGAACAAATGCACCTTCAGCTACATGGAAAGAGTTCAAAAAGGCATTCCTTGACCATTACCTTCCATTGGAGATCCGAGAGGCCCGTGCGGATCAGTTCTTAAATCTCCACCAAGGAAGTATGAGTGTGAGAGAGTACAGTCTCGAATTTAATTCCTTGGCCAGGTATGCTTCTAATGTAGTAGCTACTATAGAGGATAGAGTTCATCGATATGTGGATATATTAGATTCATATCTAGTTAGAGATTGTACCATTGCTTTGTTGAATAAAGATATGGACATAGAAATGATGCAAGCTTTTGCGCAAAAGTTGGAGGATCAAAGGCAAAGAAGAAGGACACAAGAGTTGGAAATAAGGCATCCTAAAAGGGCCAGATCAATGGGGTAATTTACACCATCCCAAGGTGAGTTTAGGCCTTGCTTCTTTAACAGACCACCTAGGCCATCATCATCTTCCTATTCTACAACTAGTGCCCCACCTCGGTTTCAAGGGTTTTGGGGCAATCAGTTTTGGCAAAGAAGTGAAAGCCAAGGTTCACAAATAGCGGGTCAGCAAGAGCAGGGAAGTACGAGCCAATCAAGGCCTCCTTGACAGCTTTGTAAACACTGTGGAAGGAATCATCTAGGGGCATGTAGGTTTGGGACAGATGTTTGTTTTTGGTATGGTACACCGGGGCATATGATGAGAAATTGCCCTTATAGGGGCATATGTGGTGTTGCACAGCCTACTAGATTGGTTGCTGCATCGTCGTCATCAACACTTTCTTTAGATAGGGGACTACAAATGCCTATAGGTCATGGTAGAGGAGCTAGGGGAGCAACTAGATCTAGTGGAGTTCAGAATCGCACATATGGTCTAGGGGATCGACAAAATTTGGAAGCTTTGCCGGATGTGGTTACAAGTACATTGCCCATCTTTTCACATATTGTATATGCACTAATTGATCCGGGGTCTACATTGTCATATGTTACTCCATTGATTGCGGGAAAGTTCAAAAGAACACCAGAATTATTAGTGAAGCCATTTGAAGTGTCTACACCGATTGGTGAGTCTATTATAGCTAGAAGGGTTTATTGTAATTGCATTGTAACTGTTTGTGATCGTGATACATTGGCTGATCTTGTTAAGCTAGAAATGGTAGATTTTGATGTTATAATGGGTATGGATTGGTTAGCTTTTTGTTATGCCATGGTAGATTGCCGAACTAAGATAGTGCATTTCCAGTTTCCAAAAGAGGCCTTTCTTGAATGGATAGGTAATATTGGGGCGCCAAGAGGTAAATTTATTTCTTTTCTTAAGGCAAAGAAGATGATGTCCAAAGGATACATATGCCATCTGGTCAGAGTGAAAAATATAGATGCAGAGCCACCAACTCTTCAATCCATTCCGGTGGTAAATGAATTTCCCGATCTATTTCCTGAAGATCTTCGGGGTTTGCCTCCAGAACAAGAAGTAAAGTTTGGTAGTGATGTATTTCCAGATACTCAACCTATTTCCATCCCTCCATATAGAATGGCCCCGACAGAATTACGAGAGTTGAAGGAGAAATTAAAAGACATATTAGAAAAATGATTCATAAGGCTTAGTATGTCCCCATGGGGAGCACCAGTTTTGTTTGTATGTAAGAAAGATGGCTCGCTGAGAATGTGCATTGATTACCGAAAGTTGTATAAAGTTACAATTAAGAACAAATATCGCCTTACTAGAATTGATGATTTGTTTGATCAGTTACAAGGTGCTAAGTGTTTTTCAAAGATCGACTTGAGGTCGGGGTATCACTAAGTAAAGGTCAAAGACAAAGATATACCCAAGACAGCTTTCCGAACACGGTATGGTCATTTTGAGTTTTTAGTCATGTCATTCGGGCTACCAAATGCACCAACAACTTTTATGGATTTGATGAATAGGATGTTCAAGCCATTTTTAGATGTGTTTGTAATAGTATTGATAGATGACATTTTGGTGTATTCAAGATCAGAAGAGGACCATACTAATCACTTGCGGCAGGTTTTACAAATTCTTCGTGATCGTAAGTTGTATGCAAAGTTCTCTAAATGTGAGTTCTGGTTAACATCTGTGGAATTCCTAGGTCATATTGTATCTAATGAAGGAATAAGGGTTGATTACCAGATGATATAAGCCGTGAAAAACTGGCCAAGACCTACAACGCCTATGGAGATTCATAGTTTTCTTGGATTGGCAGGTTATTATAGAAGGTTTGTTGAAGGATTCTCTTCCATTGCTGCACCCTTAACAAAGCTAACACACAAAGAAACCAAGTTTTAGTGGAGTGATGAATGTGAAAGAAGCTTCCAAGAGCCGAGGAATAAATTAACTTCTACACCTGTATTGGTACTTCCATAAGGAACAAAAGGGTATGCAGTGTATTGTGATTCTTCGGGAGTGGGCCTAGGATGTGTATTGATGCAACATGGTAAAGTAATAGCTAATGGCTCAAGGCAGCTGCGGCCACATGAGAAAAATTATCCAACCCATGATCTAGAGCTAGCAGCAGTTGTGTTTGCTTTGAAGATATGGCGCCACTACTTGTATGAAGTTCATGTTGACATATACACTGATCACATGAGTTTGCAATATATCTTTAAGCAAAAGGACCTAAATCTGAGGCAGCGAAGATGGCTGGAGCTATTAAAAGATTATGACATTGATATCTTGTATCATCCCGGGAAAGCAAATGTAGTAGCGGATGCGTTAAGTCGTAAAAAAATGGCAAGAACTTATGGGTAGTCTGTGGAATGACAAGGAATAACTAAGGATCTATGTTAACTAGCTAGCTTGGGGGTTCGCCTTCTTGAATCTCTAGACGAAGGGGTTATTGTGCAAAATGTGGCAGAATCCTCATTAGTAGTGGAAGTGAAAGAGAAGCAGTACACTTATCCTATTCTATTAAAGCTTAAGGAGAATGTACAACAGGGTATGACAAAGGCATTCGAGCTTACGCAAGAGGGAGTAGTTCGATGTCAAAATAGATTGTGTGTACCTAATGTAGATGAATTAAGAAACATGATTATGATGGAAGCACATCATTTGAGATATTCTATCCATCCGGGGTCAACTAAAATGTATCATGACTTGAAAGATATGTATTGGTGGGGGGACGATGAAGAAGAACATTGCAGAATTCGTGGCTCAATGTCCAAATTGTCAACAAATAAAAGTAGAGCACCAAAAGGCCGGAGGTTATATGCAGTGTATAGAACTTCCAATTTGGAAGTGGGACATGATCAACATGGATTTTGTCACTGGTTTGCCTTGTTCATTTCAGAAGTTTGATTCTATATGGGTAATTGTTGATAGACTGACCAAATCAGCGCACTTCTTACCGGTCAAGATTACTTATACATTTGAAGAATATGCGAGGTTGTATATTAAAGAGATAGTTCGTCTACATGGAGTGCCAATCTCTATTATATCTAATAGGGGAGCTCAATTCACTGCAAATTTTTGGAAGTCATTTCAGAAGAGTTTGGGCACACAAGTAAATTTAAGTACAACCTTTCACCCTCAAACAGACAGTCAGGCAGAGCGTACAATTCAAACACTTGAGGATATGCTACGAGCTTGTATATTAAACTTCAAAGGTAGTTGGGATGATCATTTGCCGTTGATCGAGTTTGCATACAACAATAGCTACCATTCAAGTATTAAAATGGCACCTTTTGAAGCTTTATATGGTAGAAAATGTAGATCCCCAATTTGCTGGTTCGAAATAGGTGAAACTACCTTATTTGGGCCAGACCTTGTTCATCAAGCTATGGAAAAAGTGAAAGTGATACAACAGCGGCTAGAAACAACTCAAAGTCGACATAAATCATATGCGGATGTTAGAAGGAGAAGACTATAAATTTTCTATAGGGGATTGGGTGTTCTTGAAGGTGTCACCGATGAAAGGGGTAATGAGGTTTGGTAAAAAGGGAAAGTTTAGTCCACGCTATATAGGGCCATATAAGATTATCCGAAGAATTGGCCAAGTTGCGTATGAGTTAGAGTTACCTCAAGAGCTTTCAACCATTCATTAGGTGTTTCATGTCTCAATGCTTTGAAAATGCGTAGGTGACCTATCTCGTATTACTCCTACTGAAGATGTACAAGTTACGAGAGATCTCACTTATGAAGAAGTACCCATTGCTATTCTGGATCGACAAGTTAGGAAGTTAAGAAATAAAGAAGTAGCTTCTATAAAAGTATTATGGAGGAACCAACAAGTACAAAAAGTTACATGGGAAGCCGAAGAAGCAATGAAATTGAAGTATCCTAATCTCTTTTAGACCGATGAGAAAGATGAAAATGTTGAGTTGAGTCGTTAACAAGTAAGTATAAGTCTAGATGTTCAATGTGATTATTATTAGTACTAACTTAGGCTTGAACTTTTTTGGGCTGGATAACCATGCTAACATTCGAGGATGAATGTTTTAAGGGGGGAAGGATGTAACAGCCCGTATTATGCATATGCTTGTTCTATTCTTGTGATACTTGACATAGCCTTACAGTATAGGTGAGGGACCATGTTTATTATATGATTAGCGTTGGTTTAAATTAGATCGGAAGGTGATATGATGCCTTGCACGTTTTAGCATGTGGAATGCAAGTTAACTCTAACGGGAGTATTTAAACTCGAGACAGTAAGGTGGTAATTGAGCTTAAGTTGAAAGTTAAGTGCTAAGTTGAAGAAAAAGGGATTAATATTTCAAAAATTGAATAAAATAATCGAGCCAAGTGCACTTGGCATCGATATGATGCCAAGTGCACTACCACCTACTTGCATTAATCTGGCCCAAGTTGAGTAGAAGAATAAGGGGAAAATGGACAGCAAAGACCCAATAGTCTTAAGTCCAAAAATACCCAAATGAAAAGTCCAAGTAGGTGAATCACCTACTTGCATTAATTATGGCCCAAATTGACAAGAATAGAGGGATAATTGGCTGTAAGGCCCAACAAGTGTTGAAGTCCCCAAAGGCCCAAGTTGAAAGGTCAAGTAGGTGGGTCACCTACTTGACAATATATGGCCCAAAATTGTCCAAGAAAGTCGGCCATTACACCTTCCTTTTAAAGGGATAAAGATCAAATCTTTTGCTCCATTTTTAACTTGCAAAATTTTCAGATTTCTTAAGTTTCACTCTTGGTCTCTCTTGGCTTCAATCAGCAGCCCTAAAACACCTTGGGGTTCTTGAGTATTGTCCCCCTTTTCAAGTAAAAGTTTGAAGGAGAGTTTCAGTTCTTGAAGTACAAGTTTAGAGGATAAATTTCCAGAAACTAAGATAAGACTACTGCCCATTCTTGCCTCTCTTTAAATACAGGTTTGAGGTGGAGAATTTTGTATATATTTATAAAGAACTAATGGATGGTGATAAATCCTTGAGTTAATATTCTCCTATTATGCTGAAAGATTTTTAGAGATTGATAGTGGCTGCCTTATGCATATTGTTGTTGGGGGCAGTTTGGGTATCTTGGCAAATAATGTATGAAGTTGTATTAATGTATAGAAGAAGGGTGTGGTGGTTCACCATTTGTGTAAGGGTTGTATGGGCCTACTTTCCATAAAGTGTTTAGCTACTATTTTTTGAGGGCCTTAATGTGATTAGCTGCTGACATCAACTTAATCATGACTTATATTGTAGATTAGCACCCAAGAACGGAGGCTGAATCGTGACAGTTGTATTGGTCAAAAAATAAGGTATGTAGGGCTATGCGATTCCATATTCCTTGGCATGAAATTACTTGCGATTGATATCAATAAGTGAATTTCCTAAGTTCTATTCCTAGTTAAGGAAACATAGTGGCAGCGTACGATCTCCAAATAGCTAACAATATTTCCCCCTCTCCTTAGTGTATAGAATTACTTCATTACATGTTCAGTACTCTATAGTCACTTGAAGTCAATTGTGTCATTTAAGCTCGCAAGTAATGCATTGATGTTACACAACTCCTTATGTCATTGTTATTGTCTTGAAGTATTATTTTCATCTCTTCTACTACTGGTCCGTAGTTTCAAATATAAAAAATGATTATGACCACCAAAACAACAATTTCAAAGATTAAAGAATCTAAGTGAAGAAATCTGTATAATTAAGGGTGGCAACTCAGGGGCGAAAGCCTAGCATGGCCCGATCCCAATTGGTATAAAAGGGTGGCAGGTCAGGGGCGAAAGCCTAGCATGGGTTGATCCCAATTTGAGTAATTATGAGGACCGCATCCCAGGGGTTAAAATGCCTAGCATGAGTCATCCTCTTCTACCACTGATCACCTGGTCATTCGTATCACATGAACATACATGATCCCACAAGAGAGGTGGTCTTTTGTTCTGATTTATACACACATATATTGATAGGTTTCATTCGAACTCTTATTTTATATATGTTATTGCCTTACATACTCAGTACATTTTTTCGTACTGACGTCCCTCGCGGGGGACGCTACATTTCATGCTGCTGGCACATGTACTCTAGTTAGTAGACCTCCTCAGTACGAGCACATGACACTCAGCTACTTTTGATGAGCTCCAGGTTGCTTCAGAGCTTTACTGAGTCCTTGGTTGATTCATTTTGGTATTGTATCGTAGTTAAGAGTAAGGAGGGGTTTGTCTCGACCTACTCTAAGGTTTTCTATCTTTTAGAGGCTTTGCAGACTTATGTATATGGTTCAGTTGCGTCTTAACAAGTTGTGGTCTCAACGGCTAAGTCTTGTATATAAGTTTTGGGTCTACTTATGTCGGTTTGTATCGCTGCATCCTATGTGAACTTGTCACAAGATTGTCATGGTTATATGTATAGTAAGCACAGGTTACATGTTGGTTCTCTTGAGGCTTTAGGCCATCGGGTGCCTGTCCGTCTTAATGGGATTTGAGGCGTGACACAGAGAGTGGTTTTGCACCAAAAAGGGTCAATTTTGCTGTTGTTACTCCTGAGCAAAAGAATGGAAATGTCACTGCCAAGGAGAAAGAATGCTTCACAGGTAAACATGAAAATATCAATGGCAAAGAAATTCCAAGAAGGAAGCAAGTGATTTTCAAGAAAGGTAACTATTGTAAATTTGCCAAAGGTAATATAGTTTTTTGCTTTTGGATACATGTCTAGGTTAAACCTAAGTCAATGTTGATGCATTTGGTAATAACTCAATTTGAGTAACTACTGCATATTGTAAATTTGTCAAAGGTAGTATAGTTTTTCTCTCTATCTTAAAGTTGGCTTACAAGTTCCACTTAGATATGGGTGTTAAATGTTGGTTTGATGGTTGAGAGGCTTGACTCTATTAAGAGTGGATAATAATTTTTTTAAAAATATAAGCATGAATAGTGTGCCTAATTGGATGTGTATGAAAGTTCCTTCTCTATGTCAATTTGTGAATAAGCCTTTACTTTTGGACATTGTTGTATAATTGAACAATTAAGTATATAATGGTTTGGAGTTTTTTTATCGACATTGCTTATATAAAGCTAACAGTGGCCTTGATTAATTGTTTATTCCTTTCAGTAGTTAAGCCTAAGTCTAAGTCTGATAGACTCTAAAGAATTTTCTTTGTTTTAAGCATTATGCATGATCAAGTATTTACTTAACTTTTGCTTCAAAGAGTCGAGTACTTATGCGATGGGTTAAATGGTAGTTCATACAATTCCTTGTTTCGATACTTATTTGTCTTCTTTTGCCCATCTATGCATATACAACTGTGATGAGTCCATT
The DNA here is from genome assembly GCF_000226075.1 of Solanum tuberosum. Lineage (NCBI taxonomy): Eukaryota > Viridiplantae > Streptophyta > Magnoliopsida > Solanales > Solanaceae > Solanum > Solanum tuberosum. The sequence continues at coordinate 285,878 of NW_006239157.1, forward strand.
TCGACTCTCCCTTTGTTTCCTTTCTTTCTTGCATATTTTTTGTTGGGCTGCATATTCCCTCACATATTATTGATCAATTGCACATATTATTATATTGTAGAAACTTCTTATGTAGTTATGAATTGTTAAGGCATGAAATTTGAAGGCCCAATTTGTACATTAATGCTAATGCTTAAAAGGTTGTGCATGTTTTTGTATTGGCCTTCAAAATATATTTTGTTCCCAATGTTTAATGCTTTCATTTTTCCTCTACTTCTTACAGGAAAAATATGAAGAAATATTGCGGGAAAAAATGGTGTCTCAAACTGATATTGATTAATGTGAAGCATACTATCAAGCTGTGGGGGGAGAAAAGAAGAGAAAACTATACAGTCTTGGTTCTGAAGCAAGAAGTTACTACGGGCAGAAAATTTGTGCCTCATCATCAGTACACCCTTAGTGCCTCCTTCAGCTACTACTAATGAGGACGAGGTTGATTCTTAGTTTCACGTGATAGTCGTATCCCTCTTTTTTATATTGTTTGCTTTTTTGGAAAGTAGAAATTTTGTAGTAACAATATTTGATGAATGTAGGTTCTTTTAAGAACAGTTGATACATTGTTTTGGATGTTTTGAATCGAAAAAATGCAATTTCGATATTCTACATATTTTGAACCATCTATGTGCACATATTATTATATTGTAGAAACTTCTTATGTAGTTATGAATTGTTAAGGCATGAAATTTGAAGGCCCAATTTGTACATTAATGCTAATGCTTAAAAGGTTGTGCATGTTTTTGTATTGGCCTTCAAAATATATTTTGTTCCCAATGTTTAATGCTTTCATTTTTCCTCTACTTCTTACAGGAAAAATATGAAGAAATATTGCGGGAAAAAATGGTGTCTCAAACTGATATTGATTAATGTGAAGCATACTATCAAGCTGTGGGGGGAGAAAAGAAGAGAAAACTATACAGTCTTGGTTCTGAAGCAAGAAGTTACTACGGGCAGAAAATTTGTGCCTCATCATCAGTACACCCTTAGTGCCTCCTTCAGCTACTACTAATGAGGACGAGGTTGATTCTTAGTTTCACGTGATAGTCGTATCCCTCTTTTTTTATATTGTTTGCTTTTTTGGAAAGTAGAAATTTTGTAGTAACAATATTTGATGAATGTAGGTTCTTTTAAGAACAGTTGATACATTGTTTTGGATGTTTTGAATCGAAAAAATGCAATTTCGATATTCTACATATTTTGAACCATCTATGATATTATTTTATATGTTGATTAATTTTGGGGTATTTAGCAATTTAGTTTAAATTATATCAGTAGTGTATATTTAAAACAAAATAAATCAAATTTACAAGAAAAAAATTTAGCAACAAATATAACGACTATTTGGTCGTTGCTACATAAAGAAATTATGGCGATGGACCAGCGACAAATTTTTTTGTTCCAAATGTGCTGGTTCAAACGACGAAATATGTTGCGACGGATTAGCGACAAAAAATCTGTCACGAATTTATCAAAAATGATGAAATGAATTATGAAATTAGCAACACACAATATAAATATAATGACGAATTAGTTCGTCGCTAACAAGTGGCGACAAATATCTTTCGTCTCGAAGACGTCGCTAAACTTGTAACAGAACATATTTTTTCGTCACTAAGAGATTATCAACGAGTGATATAGTAACAGTCAATAATCCTTTGCTAATCCATCACTAATCCTGTTTAGCAACAAAATATCATAGATTCCGTCGATAAATGCTGATTTTTTTGTAGTGAGAATAAGTGGCTAACACAGAACAAGTTTATAATTTAAACAACATTTGAAGTAACAAAATTTCAGCAAGATCACTTTTATGTTATTCTAATTAGATTTAGAGCGAGGAATGAATAAACAATTAAATTACACTCTTATGGGCAGGGTTTCTAACAACAAGTAAGTTTGCGAAAAATAACAATTAGCACGTAAATCCCCTCCCCCCTTTAGACGATTCCCCCAAATTATATCATATATCAAGAGTTAAGAGGTACACAAATTATTACAAAACAATAATAGAAATTAACTAATGTACAAAAACACAAATTAAATAATTCAGTTCGTCTAGTGTTTCTCTCCCATGATAACTCTCCATATCTTGAACTTTGAGTTCAAACCTGCTAAAGGATAACAAGAGATACAAACAAGTATATATGAAAATATTAACCATTCCAAGGTTGCCTCAATACACATAAGCCAAATCAAGAGCACACATACGAGAATTTAAACAAGTAAAGAAGCATAACGCAAATAATGTCACACATAAAAAGGGAAGAAGAGAACTGACCCGAACGCTTCCTTTATTTATTTCGAACATACAATATTCATAATAGATGAAGCATGACGAGATTTAAAACAATGAAGAAAAAACTAACCAATCAAGCAAAAATAATTATCAGCAATGGAGTAAACTTGAAGAGATATCCACCGAAACAGCAACACAACAAGACAACAAAGAGTGATCCAAAGCTTTACCAGAATATTCTTTTAGAGAAGAGGGTATTTTCTTTGTTTTTTTAATTGTAAGAATGTGTAAGAGTGTCCGAAAGATGAACGAGGGTTCTTCTTTATATACTAGATGAGAGGTGCAAAATTAAAGGAAAGAAAATATTTAGGGGTCAGTAAAAAATATTTTTCTTAATCACGAGGGGAGAAAAATCAGTCTTTATTGCTTTTCTTAGCTCAACCAAATATAACTTTACTAAAATACAACAGGTAAGAATCAATTCAACTTCAATTAAGGCAACTATGATCAATTAACAGACAAATAATATGAAAAAATCAAGACAAGTAATAATCGTTTAAAGGAAAGACAATAATCACCTCTTACAGTGAAATGTCAACATCCATGTATCAATGAATTTACCATATAACCGGAGCAATTAAGGATCTGTCCTAAATTTGAATACGGGGAGAACACTAAAATAAACATGGAAGACAAATCAATCAAGCATGACCATAAATACTAATATACTAACAGTTGTTCAAATATCACAAGGAATCAAATATATTGAACCTTGCCATAAATAAGCTCCAATCGATCAATTACCACAGAGTCTATACCATAATTAAGCTAGAATTTATTTTAATTCTAATTTCAATAAAATGTAAAGATCAATTAGGGCTTTGAAAATACTGAGAATATACAGAGATCAGTGAGCAAATAAAATCAACTAATAATAGACAGATTTTGAAAACACTTATGAAATAAATCAATGAACCTCCAAACAAACTCAAGTTGAAACAAGTGTGGGTTCAATAGGCTATCAATTTCAGGATTTTATGCTTAATCATAAACAAATGCATATTATTCAAAGAATATAACAAGCATCATAAAAAAGTAATAGGGAATTAAAAGCAAAGCATGCATCACTTGAAAAAGGAGAGCAGAGGCTTAAATAGATAGAGTAATAATTGATTCAAATGAAATACCGGAGACAGATCTGTTAAGATCCGTCTTCTACAGACCCAAATCTTGGACTTTGCCGGAGAAGAGAGGAGTGGAGACGTGAGGGTCTCGCTGGTTCGTGTTGTTGACCGGGTTCTGGTCGGAGAAAGGATGAGAAGGGATGAGGAGGATCGCAGGTCGGCTGGTCCTTGCTTGATGTTGCTGCCTCATTGCCGTTGCTGCTGGTTGTTTGCTGGAGTTGCGTTTGCCGATGATTTCGTTGGTTCTCTGTTGTTTCTCGCTGGCTGTTTACAACATCATCAAGATGGGAGAAGAGGAACAACGAGGGGAGAGAAAATAGGAGAAAGAGGTGGCGCCAACATCACTCGACTCTCGCCAGCTGCTGCTTGCCGGTTCTCGCGACAATTATGGTTTTCGCCTAAGCAAAGACGAGAATGGAGAAGGGAGAGAGAGGGTCTGCGGTGCTAGAGAGAGGAGATGAAGAGAATGAAATATCTTTTAGGGTTTAGGTAGATTGAAATAGGAAAGAACTAAAGAATTGATCTCATCCGTTGATTTAAATGATATGGACGATCATGATTCGGTCTTAGATCTCAATTAAATGATGGACGGTTGAAATTGAAAGATGGAATCTTGAATCAGATTGGATTGGATTTGGAAAGGCCAAAATTGAAATAGAATTAGCTAGAATTGAAATGAAAGGGTGGCTACTATTGAAAAAATTTAAATTGCATAGGCTAGAATTGAAAGGTATTAGAACAAAACAGGCTGGAATTTAAATAATTTGGAGGAAAATTAAGGAAATGCTATTCAATTAATAGAATACTACGCATATTATAATATTTTCATATAAATTAAACACACTTAAATTTTAAAAGCTTTAGTAAGATAATTATTTCGAGTTTAATTATCGATAGATATAATAATAAAATAATTTGATAATAATTTCAATAACTTTTATAAAATATGCATATTAAAATATATAATTTTTAGGCAAAATTGATTAGAACTTTAAATCCTAAATATGTTTTAAAAATACGTATTTAATCGAGTAGCTCTTCCGAAAAGGTTAAAGGTCGGTCAAAATTGGGTGTCAACAACAGCCCCTTGGTCTCTTGAGAATGAAAGATGAATTTTCGAGCAACCAACGTTGACTTAGTAGCCGATTTTGTCCGACTGACAAAAGATGTTAATGGAAATAATTGCAACGATATAGAGTTAGAAAGGGGTACGACCGAGACTTTGATATTAAGTCGTCTGCATATCACTGGTTTTACGAGAATCAGGTCATGTGTAGTTCTAAATTTAGGAACAAACGAAACTCCTAAAAATTGAAAAATGGTATGATATTTGAACGGGAATGATATCGGCTTGAATGGATTGGATTAGAGTAGCGAGAAGAGCATGACAAAGCAATTTCCAGCTTAAGCAAGGATTAGATGAAAAGCGATAATACGATTAGCAAAGCTTGATAGAGCCTTCGTTGTGATAGATATGTAAGCATGATAATCGTAGCCGAGGGGGTGATTGGTCTCACCTGCAATATATCAGTCTCTACAAATCTGTAGCTTGTAATACGACTAAATAAAGTGATTAGAGCAGATATATCAAATGAACAGTAAATGTAAACATGATGCAAATTCCCATATCGACCATGATATTTGCCTTAAGACTATGAAGATGATGTCTTAGGCTATGCCGTCTAGGGCCATGATACGCAAAAATTAAATCCTCAAGTCATGAAAATGTTGTTCGTGGGCCATGAAAAAAAGATGCCCTTAGACTATGACACCTTCGGATCATGACATACATAAATTAAATCCTTAGGCCACGATATGATGTCTGCAGGCCATGAAAGATGATGTCTGTAGACCATGACGCCTTCAGAACATGATAATCATGAAGTAAATCCTCAAGCCATGAAATGATGTCTGCAGGACATGAAAGATGGTGTCGTTGCACGATGACACCTCTGGAATATAAATAATTGGTAAAGAAAGTGTATATGTTTTGATGTATTTAGAGTATCTTATGGCTTGATTCGATACTGACTCTGCACGGATGTATTCGGACATATGCAATTCTCCGGCACAATGCAATTCTCGGGAACAATGCAATCTTGGGGACATGCAATTCTCGGGCTCATGCAATTCTCGGCCGTACATGCAATTCTCGGGCTCATGCAATTCTCTGGCACATGCAATTCTCAGTCTCATGCAATTCTTGGGCACATGCAATTGTCAAGCACAATGTAGTCTCAGGCACATGTAATTTTTCGGGCACAATGCAATCTCGGGCACATGCAATCTCGAGCTCATGCAATTCTCGGGCACAATGCAATCTCGGCACATGCAATTTTCAGGCACAATGCAATCTCGGACTCGTGCAGTATCGGGCTCAATGCAATCTTCGGGCACATACAATCTTCGGTCTCAATGCAATCTTCGGTCTCAATGCAATCTTCGGGCACATGCAATTTTAGGGCACAATGCAGTATCAGGTTTATGCATTCTTCGGCCACAATGCATAGTAGTTGTGGGCATAAAGTATCATAGACCTTCACCTTATTGGAATGGATCGAGTGTCATTTGTTGGCGAATTTTGAGCTAGGAGTATTGTAGCTTGAACCTTTGTCCTATAGTAAGGAGAGAGTGCCGTTGAATGGCAATTTGTCGGGTTTAAGAGTAGTCAGCGATGTTGCAATTGCTTTTTGTGGATGTACCTATCTTTTCTGCATTCAAAGAAAGATTGTGAGTTTATAAATGGGGGCGGTTGATCTGCTTGGAACGGCGTGATCCGTTTGACTTGCCATCCTGACCTTTCCGGGCATTTTCTTTGAGGAAAATGTAAGTAGGGGAGGAGAGAAAGTTTTGAAAAAGCTTTTGAAAATGTTAATTTGTAAAAGTATTGTTGAATCTTCGACTATGGTATAGTTTGAGACTTTACGATCATCCGATTGAGAAAGGTCCCTTTGAATCTGGTACACTTCACAAATTTTTTGAAAGGCATTCAAAAATTTTCTGCCCTAGTATAGAACTTCTGCTATTCTTATCTTCGTTGTAGATTGTAGCTTGATTGCTGTGAATTTTTTAGATCCTCTCCAAACTTCTGCCCCAGTCTTCGTTTGTGTGGAAATGCTCCTTGAAAGAATTTTTGAGACCCTCTCAAAAGTTCTGCCCCAGTTACTGATTTAAGAGAAGAAAGACTTTTGATGGAATTTTTGAGACCCTCTCAAAAATTCTACCCCAGTATCGAGATTTTGCAAGGAAAATGCTCTTTGATGAAATTTTTGAGGCCCTCTCACAATCAAAATGGGGAAATGATATATTTATTATGATAAGACCGAACTCCATAGGAGCGCCGACGTATCTCCTCTTAAATGAGAATCATGTTTGACATAGTTCCAAATACAAAGTAAAAGAGCATGAAACAAACTTAAATGTAATATCTCTTCAAAACATTTGAGTTGATAGGTTTGGGCCAGACTTCTCCATCCATTTCTGCAAGTATGAGTGCTCCGCCTTTTAACACCCGAGAGACTATGTATGGACCTTGCCAGTTTGGTGAGAATTTACCCTTTGCTTCATCTTGATTTGGGAAAATCCGCTTCAAAACTAGTTACCCAGTGAGGGATGTCTGTGTCTAACCTTCTTGTTGAAAGCTCTAGCCATTCTATTTTGATAGAGTTGACCATGACAAACATCGTTAATCCTTCTTTCGTCTATTAATTCCAGATTCACCGACCGAACTTGTATCCATTTAGCATCACTTAGCTTCACTTCCTGAATAGTCCTTAGAGATGGCTACTTTAGCAGGTATCACAACTTCATTACAATATATCAGAACATATGCTGTAGCCCAGTAGAAATTTTGATGGTAGTACGATATCCCATCAATGCAAATGGTAGCTTTTCATGCCTATGCCTGTGATTATCATCCATTTTGCACAGTATCCTTTTGATATTCTTGTTTCCAGCCTCAACCACTCCATTCATTTCTACTCTATACACTGTCGAGTTTCGGTGACTGATCTTAAACTTCTTACACAATGACCTCATCAAATCACTATTCAGGTTGGTTCTGTTATCAGTAATGATTCACTTAGGAATTCCAAACCTACATATAATATGATTTTTGACATAATGATCTACAACTTTCTTTGTCACCGATTTGTGAGAGATGGCTTCGACCCATTTGGTGAAGTAGTCAATTGCAACAAAAATGAATATGTGTCCATTGGATACTGCTGGCTCGATTGGACCAAGGTGAACTAGTAACATGGACGTTGGGAGGAACTCGGATCATATCTGCATTAGTTTGGCATTGGTGACATTTTTTAACATGGCGAATGCAGTCTGTCTCCATGGTTAACCAGAAATATCCCAATTTCAGAATCTTCTTTGCCAACGTAAAACCGTTCATGAGGACCACATGTTCCTACGTGTATCTCTTCAATCAACCTGCTAGCTTCTCCGGCTTCGACGCACCTTAACAAAACTAAGTCGAGAGTCCTCCTTATGCTATACCTCGTGCAATGTATGGATGGCGTCCCATACCACCATCCATACTAAGGCACCACATTTAGGTCACTTAAAGTAACTTATCATTCCTTTCTTTCACCTTTGCACAATATTCATACATAAGAGGTATATCATTAATTAAGACATGACAAGGGAAAATAACTCGTAATATAACCCAAGTATAACATGCATAACATATTAAGCATTTAAGAGCCAACATTCTTTAATAACCTCATTTAGGGTACATTCATGTCACAGTCATTAGGATTTAGAGAAACTCACTATGACCCTCTCCAAGCCTACTCGTGCAATGTATAGGTAGCATCCCATACTACTACCTACACTTTGTAGAACCTGTCAAGAAACCATAATGAAATCTCACATGATGGGAAGTAAGCATTTAACCGACATAGACCATGAGAGCTTGTCATGGAATCCGGTGTCATGAGTCCCCACACCGAAAAGAGGTGGTCTACTTGCCTAAGGAAGACCGGTATATATAGCTTAATGGATCCACTAGCTTCCTATGCGGGCACATAGTTTATGGGATAAGGTAGACGATCATTGAAACTCATGCCTAACTGTCGGGGGAGTTTCCATCTAACCAAATCCGCTCGGTGCTTAGCCTACATTCCCATAGAATAGTTCATTACTTTGACATCATCACACATGAAAGGGTGCCATAAGCCTACCGATTCAAGGTACATTATTTAACACATGAAAGGGTGCCATAAGCCTACCGATTCAAGGTACATTATTTAACACATGAAAGGGTGCCATAAGCCTACCGATTCAAGGTACATTATTTAACACATGAAAGGGTGCCATAAGCCTACCGATTCAAGGTACATTATTTAACACATGAAAGGGTGCCATAAGCCTACCGATTCAAGGTACATTATTTAACACATGAAAGGGTGCCATAAGCCTACCGATTCAAGGTACATTATTTAACACATGAAAGGGTGCCATAAGCCTACCGATTCAAGGTACATTATTTAACACATGAAAGGGTGCCATAAGCCTACCGATTCAAGGTACATTATTTAACACATGAAAGGGTGCCATAAGCCTACCGATTCAAGGTACATTATTTAACACATGAAAGGGTGCCATAAGCCTACCGATTCAAGGTACATTATTTAACACATGAAAGGGTGCCATAAGCCTACCGATTCAAGGTACATTATTTAACACATGAAAGGGTGCCATAAGCCTACCGATTCAAGGTACATTATTTAACACATGAAAGGGTGCCATAAGCCTGCCGATTCCAAGGTTCATTACTTATCATTAATGGAAGGGTGCCATTAGCCTACCGATCCAAGGTTCATTATAAGCATGTGTGGAAGGGTGCCATAAGCCTACCGATCCAAGGATTCAACAATCAACAATATAATCATTTATACAAGAAAATGATGCATAAGCCCTACCAATTCAAGGTATACTTTATATTGAAGAATCCTTCATATTATATCATCAACATTCATGAGTGTCATCAACACATCTCTGGATTTCCATACATCTCATAACTCAAACTTTAAAGCATCGATTCATCAATTCTCCATAGTTGGACATTTTGTCAAACACCTTGAAGGCATGTAATGGAATCAAAGAGCATGGAAAATAGGGTAGTAATTATGCAACCAAATCAGTGAACAACCTACAACAACACCTTTACATTCATAACATGATCACATTATCTTCATTGAATTCTCATTCATATAATGTCATGATAACACTCCAATTTCTCATACTATGCCTTTAAGGCCATGGTCACAATACATTCCATAATTAAACACCTCCACCATAAGTGGATCAAACCAAGCAAGAACAATTTTATTCATAATATGAGATTAAGCCAACTTACCATCCTCCAAAGCCATAATCCTCAATTCATCCATATACCAACAATTCATCATAAATAAGCATGGGTAATGACATACTTCAACAATCTAAAGACATTTAAACAAGTTCGATTCATATACATTCATTATCAAGCAACCCACTTTATAAAGGCATAAACTAGGAATAGAGAGAAATCATGGGTTCATGGAGTATTTTCGTCATAAATCATCATTTAAACACTAATACAATCATAATAAGTCATTAATAACCATTTGAAAACGTTTGAAGAAGGAACCCATGAGTTAGAATAAAAACCCTAGGTTTTGAAGAACTTGGAAGCTTTGAAATCATGTTTTGAAGGGACTCTATGGGTGAAAGCTACCCATAGATGAAAAGCCACCATACCTTTGCTATGATCTCACAAGAAATAGATGAAGAAAGATTTGAATCCAAAGCCTAGCTCCCACTTCTTCTTCTTCTTAATGGAGGATTGTAGAGAGGGAAATGTTTTTAGGGATGGGAATTGGATTATGGTATCTAGGAAATAATATAAGTTGTTTGGAAAAAATGGTCCAACACTTAGAAAAGAAAATGAGGCGGGTGAACAGTAAAAACGCTCACTGGAAATTCCCTTTCCTGCCGGACAGATTTTACGAAAATGGGCATAACTTCTTCGTCCGAACTCCGAATGAGGTGAAACGAAGTGCGTTAGGTAGCTAACTCAAAGGGCTTTCCATGGATATATTATTGGCCACCCAAATAATTTGTGTTCTAGGAGATATGACCCTCCAAAGTAGACCCTCGAAAAGGCTTCACTTGGAAATTTCGGATTTTGATACGGTTGCTCTAAAATTTGGGTTAGACCCATTTCCCACTCAATTTGACCCCCTAAACAAGAATATGAAGTCGGATTTTCGAAAAACGAAACGGATCTTTTTATATACAGCTAAACAAGTTTCCGGTAACTTGCGAAGCACATTTTTAAGAACTTTTTGGGTCAAATTCAAATATAATCATTTCATTAAGTTCTCGACTCCAAACTCACATGTGAGGCTCTAGTTTCACTCTATCATTTTCCGAGTCGTTACACCTATAGAGGATTTCCCCATTTAGAAAGAACTGATTTGCTAACCTCCGAATTGTGCATTTTTGTACACTTGTTGCATCTTTTGTATACTCACCGTTCTTCAAATATTCTCGAATATCATTGTACCAAGGCTTTCCATGAGGCTCTTCCTCAACATGAAAGCAGTATGCTGGTTGCTCATATATATGAATGTAAATGGGATCAATATAATTATAATCAGGATGTTGAATCGTAGAGGACAAAGTGGCTAAGGCATCTACAAATTCATTTTGGATCCTTGGTACATGTCTAAATTCTGTCTTGATGAAACTTTTGCACAACTTATGCACGCACTCCAAGTATGGTAACAACTTCCGATTCTTGGTTGCCTACTCGCCTCGAACCTGATGAATCAATAGGTCTGAATCTCCTATTATCAGTATTTCTTAGACATCAAAATCAATCGCTCGTCGGAGTCTCAATATTCAAGCTTCATATTCATCCATATTGTTTGAGCAAAGGAATATGAGTTTCACCGATATCGGATAATGTTGCCCAGTTGGTGAGATCAAAACAGCTCCGATGTTAGACCCGCTCAAATTCATAGTTCCATGAAAGAACATCCTCCAACCATCATATTCTTCAGAGATGTCTTCCTCCACGAAGTTACTTCCTCATCCAGAAAGTAAGTCTTCAACGGTCTATAGTCATCATCTACAGGGTTCTCCGCCATGTGATTCGCTAATGCTTGTGCCTTCACAGCTTTTTGTGTAACATAGACTATGTCAAACTGGCTCGATAGTATATACCATTTAGTCAGTTTACCTGTAGGCATGGTCTTTTGAAAAATATACTTCAGAGGATCCATTCTTGAAATCAGATAAGTAGTGTGCAATGAGATGTAGTGTCGCAGCTTCTGAGCGACCCAAGTTAGAGCACAACAGGTACGCTCCAATAGAGAGTATCGAGCTTCATATGATGTGAACTTCTTGCTCATGTAATATATCGCCTGCTCCATCTTTCCTGTTTCATCGTGTTGCCCTAAGATGCACCTGAAAGCATTATCCAATACTGATATGTACAACAACAGTGCCCTACCAGATTCGAGTGGAACCAACACATGAGGATTGGACAAGTAATCTTTAATCTTATCAAATGCTTGTTGACACTCGTCTGTCCATTTCATTGCAGCATCCTTCTTCAAGAATTTAAAAATAGGCTCAGAAATGACAGTAGACTGGGATAGGAATGAATGATGTAGTTAAGTCACCCCAAGAAACTCATTACCTCTTTCTTACTCTTCGATGGAGGGAGATCACGAATGACTTTGATTTTTGATGGATCCAATTCTATACCTCGACGACTGACAATGAAACCCAATAGCTTTCCATCAGGGACACCAAAGACACATTTTGCGGGATTCAGCTCTAGGTTATACTTGCGTAGTCTGGCAAAGAAGTTTTGCAAATCATCCAGATGATTCGAACCCTTCTTTGACTTGATGATGATGTTATCCACATAAACTTCAATTTCCTTATGGATCATGTCATGAAATAGAGTAGTTGCCCTCATGTATATAGCCCCAACATTCTTTAACCCAAAAGGCATTCCCTTGTAGTTGTAGACACCCCATGGTGTGATGAAAGTAGTTTTCTCAGCATCATTCTTGTGCACCTCAATTTGATGATAACCAACAAAGCAATCTACGAATGATTGTGTTTCATGCTTAGCACAGTTGTCAATCAGGATGTGTATGTTGGGCAATGGAAAATTATCCTTGGGACTAGCCTTGTTGAGATCCTGATAATTAACACAAACTCTGACCTTTCCGTCTTTCTTGGGCACTGGAATGACGTTTGCAAGCTAGGTTGGATATTCTGTTACTTGAAGAATTTCGGTCTCTAATTGACTTGATATTTCCTACTTGATTTTCAAACTCAACGTAGGCTTGTATTTTCTAAGCTTCTGCTTCACTGGAGGGTGGGCTGGATTAGTGGGCAACCGGTGAGCTCTAATTGAAGTGCTTTGCCCTGTCATGTCTGCATAGGACCAGGTGAAAATATCCTTATTCTCTATGAGACACTCGGTATACTCTTTCTTGTCCTCTTCCGGCATATGGATGCTTACTCGGGTCTCTTGTGTTACCTCCGAACTTCATAGATTAACCACTTCTGTTTCTGCTAAGTTTAGATTGGGCATTTCCTCAAATTCCTCAACCTTTCTAACTAACTCGTTGGGGACTTCTCCTTCTTCGATCTCTTCTAGGTCATTAATGTTAAGTTGCGCGGTCTCATTATGTGCCATAGTCTCAGATTCAACATTTGTATCAAATTTTGCTGGAAGAAAGAAATACGCACAAATAAATATAGGATATTAAATAGATGGGAAAATAACTTTATTGCTAAAACTCAACGGTTTCATAATACTAGAATTTGAAAACAATAAAAGAACACTAGAATTGAAAACTGTTTATTGAAAACATCTTAAAACTTGATAGGAAAACATCTTCCAAAGCTACCTAGATGCCCGATGAGGTCTGGATGGAGTTGAGGTCCAGTTGTTGACGCCGATCTTTGCTTCCTTGCTTCCTATAGGGTCCCCTTTCTCCTCCTCGTTGACCACGACATTGCAACCCTTTCCTTCTTCCTTGGTCAGATATAAACCCTTTATGTCTTCTAGAAGCTCATCGGTGATGCCCCCTGTAACACCCCGGAAATTTTATGACTTAAGTTAGAGCCTCACCTTATGAATAATGACTTAAAAATATTTAAAATGATGTTTATAAACCTAAATTAATGCTATTGACTTGGTTTGGAAGAGTAAAAGTCTAAACGTCAAGAAACGACCACGACGTCCGGAAACTAGAGAAGAATGTGTTCTAGTGTGTCCTTAGGTTTTGGGCAGGTTTGGGAGTGTCGTATGATGGTATAATCTTGTAAAAAGGTTTAAAATAGGTAAATATATGTTTATAGGGTCAAAATTTTTGAATACGACACCACGGGGCCACCCTAAGGGCCCCCAAGGAGGGCCCCAACCTGGGCCATGCAAGCTACCAAGATAGCTTGCAAATTGCACTTGGAGGGAATAGGTGCGCGTCGCACACTAGCTCCCCCAAGGAGCAAAATTTCAGTTCTCGACACGGTCGTGTCGCGGACTCTACTGTCTCAAAATTTAATTCCAAATATCTTCAGGGAACAGCTCGGCGTCACGGACTTGTTCCACGACAAAAATGTAGAAATTCAGAAATCGATTTTTACTTCATTAAAGAGTCCAACTAAGTGAGGGGTATTTAGGGTACTTATGGGACGTATATATAATGATTTTTAAGTCAATTTACCACACTTTTATTACTCAAACACAAAACCCCAAAGATCTAAACCTAAAGTTCCTCCTTCTCTCTACTCTCTCTCTTCTCAAGAACTCCATTGAAGAAGATTGGAGCTTCAAGAAGAAGGCCAACTCTCCAAGGTTTCAAGTTTGATTTTTGTGGTTAATTCGTCAATAAGATATGGTTGCTTATCACTCTTGGGATTCCTTTTTCCCAAGAGGCCCCTTCAATATGAATTTCAAAATCTCCAATTTCTAGGTTTCAATCCAAAAACGTGGGTCTTCTTTGTAAAGTGAAATTGATGTTATAAACTGACTTTGATTGATGTTATATGAACAATTATGGATGAATTTATGTTGTATTGGTGGTTTCTTGAAGAATTCCCCATGAGACCCATGTTTGTCCTTCTTTTCCTAATTCTAACCCTAGTTTGTGTTGGATATCGATTGAAGGCTATGAATTGAATGTGATGTTATGTAATTCATGTTTGTATGATGATTCTACCTAAGGTTATGTATAATTTCTATGATATTAGGGTTGAGTCTTTGAATGAAGCCTCGAAGGCTATGAAGGGAATATGTCAATTGCTTATATTGATGTTGATTATGTTATTACTTCATGAATTACCTGTTGTGGTGTTGATGACTTAGTTTCCTCATCCTTAACCCTCTACACTTGAATTAGCTATGAAGTATGTATGTATGTTATGGTATGATTGCTATATGATTGAAAGGTAGTTCTCATGATTATAAAGTAATGTAAAGTGAAAGGTTTACTCACTTGCTAAGTGTTTCTAAAGTGAAAGGATTGTTACTCACTTATGAACACATATGAGCTATTATGGTAAGATGTCTACATAAGAGTCTAGTAAATGCTAATGTGAACTTATGTGATGAGTAAAGATGATTACAAAAGGGAATTAGATGCTTAGCACCGAAAGGGCATGTAAATGAGATGGGGGTCTCACATTTAGTAAGTCCGGCTCCCCGCATCGGTTTCCTCACGTTTACCAAGTCCGGATTACCCATGGTATGTGATTTCTCATGAGATGGAAACCCCCACGTTTAGTAGGATTTGCAATACTAACATCAAATGCTTCATATGATCACCCTCACTCCTTGAATATATCAAAATATCGTCAGTAAAGGCGATCACAAACAAATCAAGATATTGTCTGAAAACCCTATTCATGAGATCCATGAACGCCATCGGGGAATTCGTTAGACCAAAAGACATAACTAGGAATTCATAGTGACCATATCTTGTAGGAAAGGCAGTTTTAGGAATGTCAACCCCACTCACCCTATGTTGGTGATAACCCCACCTTAAGTCAATCTTCGAAAAGTAACTCGCCCCTTAGTGTTGGTCAAACAAATCTTCAATTCTAGGGAGAGGATACTTATTCTTTATAGTGACCTTGTTCAATTCTCGGTAGTCTATACACATCCTAAGTGACCCATCTTTCTTCTTCACAAACAATACCGGGGCACCCCATGGAGATATACTTGGTTGAATAAAGCCCTTTTTCTAGCAAATCCTTGAGTTGTTCCTTCAACTTCTTCAATTCGGCCGGAGCCATCCGGTAAGGTGGAATTGATATGGGTTGTGTATCCGGCAAAAGATCAATGCCGAAGTCTATTTCCCCTTCGGGAGGAATTCTGGGCAAGTCATTAGGGAAGACTTCCGGAAATTCCCTTACTACGGGGACCGACTCTAAAGGAGGAGTCTCGGACTCAAAGTCCTTAACCCTTACAATATGATAGATACACCCCTTAGAAATCATTTTCCTAGCTTTAAGATATGAAACAAAACGACCTCTAGGACTCGAGCTTCCCCCCTTCCATTCTAAAATGGGTTCATAAGGAAATTGAAACTTTAGTACCCGAGTTCTACAATCAATGGAAGCAAAGCAAGCATGCAACCAATCCATCCCCAATATGACATGAAAGTCCAACATATCTAATTCTACCAAATCAACCAAAGTGACTCTTTTAGACATGAAATAGGACAATCCATATAAACCCTTCTAGCAACAACCGAATCACCTATAGGGGTAGAAACCCAAAAAGGTTCCTCTAACTTTACGGGGAGTACATCAAATTTCGAGGCCACTAAAGGTGTAACAAATGATAAAGTGGCACCGGGGTCTAACAATGCATAAAAATTAATGGAAAATACTTGTAACATACCGGTAAAACGTCCGGAGAACCCTCTTGATCACTTCTAGATTGAAGAGCATAAAATCGATTCTTCTTGGGAGCATCAGATTTGGAGCCACTAGGAGGGACTTGCTTGCCTCTCTACCTTGAACATTAATCATAGGACAATCCCTCTTCACGTGCCCACCTTTTCCACAACTAAAACACCCATCCGTGCTGATAAGACACTTGTCCTCATGCTTTTCGCCACACTTTGCACAAGTAGGTCTATTAACCTAAGAACCACCTCCACTACCACCTTGTGGCTTTGGAGTAGGCACCCTCTCCTTGTTTACCTTAGGAGTTCTAGAAGTGCCTTGATTAGAAAACCTCTTCTTAAACCTTGATGTCCCTTGAGCCTTACATCTACCCTTAGACGAATTTCCATCCTCAGCCTTAGGCCTCTTCACATCCCTATTCATTTACATAAGTTTGGTCTCCTCGATTTGTTGAGCGTATAGCATGAGCCTTGTGATAGTCACATTCATGAATGAACATTGCCGTCCGACATTCTTCTTCAACCAAACCGGACACCATCATCAAAAACTTATTCATCCTAGCCCTTGGATTGGCCACCAACGTTGGAGCATGCTTGGATAGTTGGGTGAACTTGAGAGAGTACTCCTTCACACGCATCCCCCCTGACGAAGGTTCATGAATTCCACCAAATTTTGTTCCCTCAATTCTAGTGGGAAAAAGCTATCTAGGAAGGCCGTCTTGAATGATCCCCAATCAATCGGGCCTGCTCTTACGGGTCTCTCTTCTCTCCATTGCTAAAACCATACTTGAGCTACATCTTTAATTGGTAGATGGCTAGTTCCGCCTTTTCTTGAGAAGATACCACCATGGCATCCACCACCTTAAGCACTGTAACGACCCGAGAGCACCCCCTAGTCGTTATCGGTGTATTCGACCTCGAAGAGGTCTTATATAAGCCCTTAGTGTTCGTCATAGCCTGCATCATAGAATAAAATCATGGAAAATTTAAAACTTTTATTTGGAAGTTCAACTACACTTCATATATGAAAAACAGAATCTAACTTCGTCACAATGTACCATCTAGACATAGAAGTATCGAAAATGGGACTTAGCCCTTACATCAATAAGAAGTCTTGAAATAGGAAAGTACAACAATGTCTTTCAACATAAGCAAATGACTAAATAGGGTCTTGTCCTCGGACTTGAAGACTCACCAACTTGGGGAAGCAACTCCAAGTGTCTTGAGAAGTAAGCTTGAATCCTCAATGGCCCGAACCTAAAAGTTTGGGGAAAAGGGAGAAAATATGGGTTAGTACAACACACATACTAAGTATGGCTACTATGCTTAAAAACCATTGAAACATGCATAAAAGGACATTTAGTCAAACATGCTTTTTACCAAGTAAATCCAATATGCACACAAAGTAAGCATCATAATCCAAACCAACATAATATCATCCCAACATGTAGACAACCCAAGCAATAGTAGTGCAATGCAAAAAATAGAACCCATAATCCTATTCAAAGCCAAGTATCACATTAAGCAACTTACTTCATGCATACATTCATAAGATCATATTTCATCATAACTTACCGTATTCATAATGATCATACATAACATAGACATACATAAGTCATAATCATCATAATTATAAGAGAACACTACTACAACCATCTCTTAGGATCCCTCAAGTGCAACGTGCAAGAGAAGTCCCATACCCTCCCTTACACTATGTAAAAACCCTTAAGAAAGCCCTAGTAAGAGTTTACATCTTTCTTACCTTCATTTACTTTTACATTACGGAAATATTGCATTAACCGACATAGACCACGAGAGAAACATGGAATCCGGTGTTCTACCTCCACACCGAAAAGAGAGGGTTAACACTTTCCTAAGGTGTAACCATTCGTACATAGCTATCTAGGTGGATCCACTAAGCTAGAGTCTTATGTGGCACATAGTTAAAGGCCAATGACATTGCTTCTAGAAACCCTAACTTACTAAACGTGGGGGTTTCTATCTCATGAGACGACACATACAGTGGGTAATCCGGACTTGCTAAACGTGAGGAAACCCATGTGGGGAGCCGGACTTACTAAACGTGAGACCCCCATCTCATTTACATGCCCTTTCAGTGCTAAGCATCTAATTCCCTTTTTGTAATCATTATACATACATACTTCATAGCTAATTCAAGTGTAGAGGGTTAAGGATGAGGAAACTAGGTCATCAACACCACAACAACACATTAGGTATAGCATCATTACAATCTAAGTAATTCACCTTTCATACTTGAGTTCAAAGAAGAACCAACCTTCATACCTTCTTGCCCTTCGTGGGACATCCATACTTCAATTACCAAATAATTCATAACCAATACATAAAACAGGGTAATTCATGAAGTAATAACATAATCAACATTAATATAAGCAATTGACATATTCCCTTCATAGTCTTCAAGGCTTCATTCAAAGACTCACCCCTAATTTCATAGAAATTATACATAAAATAGGGTATAATCATCTTACAAATATTAATTTCATAACATTACATTCAATTCATAGCCTTCAATCAATATCCAACACAAACTAGGGTTAGAATTAGGAAAAGAAGGAGAAACATGAGTTTCTTGGGGAATTCTTCAAGAAACCACCAATACAACATAAATTCATCCATATTTGTTTGTATAACATCAATCAAAGTCAGTTTATAACATCAATTTCACTTTAGAAAGAAGACCCACGTTTTTGGATTGAAACCTAGAAATTGGACATTTTAAATTCATCTTGCAGGGGCCTCTTGGGGAAAGGAATCCCAAGAGTGATAAGCAAGCATACCTTATTGACGAATTAACCACGAAAATCCGAGTTGAAACCTTGGAGAGTTGGTCTTCTTCTTGAAGCTCCAATCTTCTTCAATGGAGTTCTTGAGAAGAGAGAAAGAGTAGAGAGAAGGAGGAACTTTAGGTTTTGATCTTTGGGGTTTTGTGTTTTGAGTGATAAAAGTGAGGTAAATTGACTTAAAATCATTATATACACGTCCCCTAAAGTACCCTAAATATCCCTCACTTAGTTGGACTCTTTCATGAAGTAAAAATCGATTTCTGAATTTCTGCATTTTCGTCACAGAACAAGTCCGCGATGCAGAGCTGTTCCCTGAAGATATTTGGAATGAAATTTCTAGACAGTAGAGTCCATGATACGACCGCGTCGTGAAATAACTTTTTGCCCCTTATGGGAGCTAGTCCGCGATGCGGAGCTATTCCCTCCAAGTGCAATCTGCAAGCTGCCCTAGCAGCTTGCTTGGCCAAGGTTGGGGTCCTCCTCGGGGCCCCTTAGGGTGGCCCCGGGGAGTTGTATTCAAATGTTTTGACCCTATAAACATATATTTACCTAATTTAAACCTTTTTACAAGATTATACCATCATACAACACTCCCAAACCTGTCCAAAACCTAAGGGCACACTAGAACATATTCTTTTTTAGTTTCCGGTCATCGTGGTCGTTTCTTGACGTTTAGACTTTTACTCTTCCAAACCATGTCAATTGCATTAATTTAGGTTTAGAAACATCATTTTAAATATTTTTAAGTCATTATTCATAAGGTGAGGCTCTAACTTAAGTCATAGAATTTCCGGGGTGTTACAAATCCCCCCCCCCCTTAGGAACATTCGTCCCCGAATGTCACTTGGACTTCTTTCTAGGGAGACAATGACTCAAACTAGCAGCACAACAACCACTCACATCAACAACATCATATCATCATATCATATAGGAATTTAATCCACAACATCACTATGCTCAAAACTCTTACTTCTACATACGTATAGGAGGAACTACCTTTCCATATCAATGAAGCATCAACATATATATTAAGCAATCAACAAGACATTCTTTAACAAGACAACATCAAGCATGCTCATTACAACTCTCATGAAGCCAACATCACACAACATATATGGGTGCAATTTCAACCATGAGAAACAAAATTCATGAAAACTCAAAATACAACTTAAGCATGAATTTCACAAATATGCACATACAAGGAAATCATGTCATAATCATCAACACACATGATTTTCAATTTATACCAAATTTAAGAGAGACTAGTAACCTCAACTTTGGCTAGGAGTAGGAGGAAAAAGATGAGGGTAGCGGGACTTCATGTCTGTAGCGATCATATTAAAACGATACCACTACTTAAACAAGAAATCTAATTAAATACATGTGACAATTAAAACCAATTAATGAGGGCATACTGATTTTAATCTAGTAGAGGAATTAGATTCATAACGAACTCCAAAAATAATAATATAACATTTAAGCAATTAACCGACCAGATCTTCATGCATATGTTAACCTCACACTCGAGGGTGAAATAACAAGAATATTACAAGCTTCCGAGTACCGAAATCAGCCGGCTCATGCTTCACACAACTTTCAAGACATATAGCAAATTAGTATATTA
>NW_006239157.1:306908-307333 GCF_000226075.1 Solanum tuberosum
CAAATGTCAAGAATGCTCATAGCACAACTTTTCAAGAGATTCAATAACAAGGCTCACCCAATATATACATCATGTCGTCACACCAAGCACGAGCAGGTATCAAGAAGGGTCAAAACCCAATAATCAAGAGAACCAAAAACCATATTAAAAAATGGCTTCCAGTTCGTACTTAAAATGGAGAACTTCCATTCTTAAGACGAACTAAAAATCCAAAGTCAAGATGGCAAATGATCCGAACCAAGAAGCATGCCAAGAGTGACAAAGTCATAGCCACAAGAAGGACAAGGTCCCAACAGAGTGCTAAGTGATTAAACAATCCGTACAAGCGGGCGAGTTACATAAGCGTCTTTAATGTATTAAAGAATACCAATACGACAATGCAAAGTGACAAGATGTAACCAAGGTACCAAGATAACTTTCAGATA
>NW_006239157.1:309307-309802 GCF_000226075.1 Solanum tuberosum
TAATTAAGCAGTGGTTTATCGACACGCGACTCTTGTTAGCATTTTTGGGGTGTTACAACTCTCTCCTCCTTAAAGAAATTTCGTCTCGAAATTTACCTAACACTAGTCCCGGAACAAGTGCGGATACTGGGTTCTCATGTTTTCTTCTCTTTCCCACGTAGCTTCTTTTCTAAAATGGTTCCTCCAAAGTACTTTTACTAAGGGAATTCTCTTGTTTCTAAGTTGCTTTACTTCTCGAGCTTGAATTAGAATAGGTTCTTCATTAAACGTCAAGTCAGGATTAAGCTCAATAGATTCGACTGGAAGAACATGAGATGGATCAGAACGATATCTTCTAAGCATAGAAACATGGAAGACATTGTGGATCTTGTATAACTCAGGTGGCAAAGCCAATTTATATGCAACTGGTCCAACCCTTTCAAGTATCTCATATGGTCTAATAAATCGGGGACTAAGCTTTCCTTTCTGGCCAGATCTCATAATCTTTTTCCATGT
>NW_006239157.1:310273-358972 GCF_000226075.1 Solanum tuberosum
CTGAGTGCGAGGAAGTCCAGAAACAAAGTCCATAGTTATTCTCTCCCATTTCCATTCTGGCATCGACAAGGGTTGTAGTAAACCCACTGGGACTTGATGTTCAGCCTTTACTTGTTGACAAACCAAACATATAGAGATGAACTCCGCAATGTCTCTCTTCATACCATTCCACCAATAATTTTCTTTGACGGTCTGGTACATCTTTGTACCTCCAGGATGCATTGCATATGATGCAGTATGTGCTTCATTCAATATTTCTCTCCTCAATTTGTCATCATTAGGGACGCATAACTTGTTTTGATAAAATAAGCCACCATCCTCCGTAAATGTAAAATCAAGTTTTTTTCCACTTTGAACTTCTCTGGTCAATTTTACAAGTTTCTCATCTAACTTTTGTTCTTCTCTCACTTGTTCAAGTAATATTGGCTTTACTTGCAAATTAGGAATAACTGAACCATTTGAATCAAGTGTAAAACAAACATTCAAGGCTCTTAACTCAAGGAGCAAGGGTAAAGGACTCAAAGAAATGCTTGCGAAGGATTTCCGACTTAAGGCATCTGCAAATTTAGCCAAAACTCGCACTTGCTAAATTTAGCATAAAGTTGGTGGTCCTTGAGGACTTGCAATACTAACCTCAATTACTTCATATGATCACCCTCACTCCTTGAATAGATCAAAATATCGTCAATAAAGATGATCACAAAAAAATCAAGATATTGTCTAAAAACCCTATTCATAATATCCATGAACGCCGCCGGGGTATTTGTTAGACCAAAAGACATAACTAGGAATTCATAGTGACCATATCTTGTACGGAAGGCCATTTTAGAAATGTCAACCCCTCTCACCCTAAGTTGGTGATAACCCAACCTTAAGTCAATCTTCGAAAAGTAACTCACCCGTTGGAGTTGGTCAAACAAATCTTCAATTCTAGGGAGAGGATACTTATTCTTTATAGTGACCTTGTTCAATTGCCGGTAGTCTATACACATCCTAAGTGACCCATCTTTCTTCTTCACAAACAATACCGGGGCACCCCATGAAGATATGATTTGTTGAAGTAAGCCCTTTTCTAGCAAATCCTTGAGTTGTTCCTTCAACTCCTTCGATTCGGCCGGAGCCATTCGGTAAGGTGGAATTGATATGGGTCGTGTATTTGGCAAAAGATCAATGCCGAAGTCTATTTCCCATTCGGGAGGGATTCCGGGCAAGTCATTAGGGAAGACTTCCGGAAATTCCCTTACTACGGGGACCGACTCTAAAGGATGAGTCTCGGACTCAAGGTCCTTAACCCTCACAATATGATAGATACACCCCATAGAAATCATTTTCCTAGCTTTAAGATATGAAACAAAACGACCTCTAGGACTTGAGCTTCCGCCTTTCCATTCTAAATTGGGTTCATAAGGAAATTGAAACTTTACTACCCAAGATCTACAATTAATGGAAGCAAACCAAGCATGCAACCAATCCATCCACAATATGACATCAAAGTCCAACATGTCTAATTCTACCAAATCAACCAAAGTGACTCTATTAGACAATGAAATAGGACAATCCCTATAAACCCTTCTAGCAACAACCGAATCACCTATAGGGGTAGAAACTGAAAAAGGTCCCTCTAACTTTACGAGGAGTATATCAAGTTTCGAGGCCACTAAAGGTGTAACAAATGATAAAGTGGCATCGGGGTCTAACAATGCATAAACATTAATGGAAAAATACTTGTAACATACAGGTGACAACGTCCGGAGAACCCTCTTGATCACTTCTAGATTGAAGAGCATAGAAGCGATTCTTCTCGGGAGCATCAGAGTTGGAGCCACTAGGAGGGACTTGCTTGTCCTCTCTACCTTGAACCTTTAGCATAGGACAATTCCTCTTCATGTGCCCACTTTTTCCACAACTTAAACACCTATCCGTGCCCACAAGACACTTGCCCCGATGCTTTTTTCCACACTGTGCACAACTTTATGGCTTTGGAGTAGGCACCCTCTCCTTGTTGACCTTAGGAGTGCTAAAAGTGCCTTGATTAGAAAACCTATTCTTAAACCTTGGTGTGCCTTGAGCCTCAAATCTAACCTAAGATGAATTTCCATCCTCGACCGTAGGACTTTCCACATCCCTATTCATTTCCTGAGTTTGGTCTCCTCAATTTGTTGAGCGCATACCATGAGCCTTGAGATAGTCATGTCATGAATGAGCATTTCCATCAGGCATTATTCTGAAACCAAACCGAGCACCCCCATCACAAACTTATTCATCCTAGCCCTTGGATTTGCCACCAACGTTGGAGCATGCTTGGATAGTTGGGTGAACTTGAGAGAGTACTCTTTCACACTCATACACCCTTGACGAAGGTTCATGAATTCCACCAACTTTTGTTCCCTCAATTCAAGGGTGAAAAACCTATCTAGGAAGGTCTTCTTAAATGTTCCCCAATCAACCGGGCCCGCTCTAATGGGTCTCTTTTCTCTCCATTGCTGAAACCATACTTGAGTTACCTTTATGATTAATTTCCTAGGAATTTGAAGGAGAAATCAGTAGGAACCCATCCCCTAGCTTGAAGCTTCACCAATGTCTTCCATGGAGTTTTAGAGAGAGAATTTATTTGAGAGGGAAGGTTGAATTGGATAATGAGGTCTAATTCAAGGATTTTGGGGTTTTAACCACTTAAAATACCCTAAAATAGGTAGAATAACCGTTTCTAATAATTCCCCAAAGTACCCAAACTACCCCTCACTTAGTTGAACCTTTTAAACAAGTCAAACTTGATTTTTATTTTCACAGATTTCGTCGGGAAACAAGTCCGTGACGCGGAGGTCTTCCCACAAGTTTCTGGAATTAAATTTCGAGACAGAAGAGTCCGCGACGCGGACCTAACTTTTGGCTCTTGGTGGAGCTAGTCCGCGACGCGGACATGCTTCCTCCAAGTGTAATTTGAAGATATCTTGGCAGCTTGTTTAGCCAAGGGTTGGGGTCCTCCTCGGGGACCCTTAGAGTGGTCCCGGGGAGTCGTACCCGAACGTTTTGACCCTAAAAACATTTATTAAGACACTAGGGTCACCTCCACTGATTTTAAACTCCAAACAACACATAATAACATGTACAACATACTAGAACACACCAGCACGTAAAAGACTAGTTTCCAAACGTCTTGAACGTCTCTTTGACGTTTGACTTCAAACTCAACTAAACTGACTTATAAACTCATTTTCAAACATTTATACAAGTTTATCAACTACTAACACTCATGTGAAGCTCTAATTATCCTATTTCATTTTGAGGAGCGTTACAATATCCCCCACTTGGGAACATTCGTCCTCGAATGACATTTCAAGCATTAAAGAGTAAAGACTCTAGGACTAGCAGCCCGCAACAAGAATGTAATATCATTACTACAACACACATCAAGAAGGAAACATCAACTCCACATATAAAGCATTACTACAAGACATTCATGCAATTCAAGGAAGTAGGAATAATATCTACCACTCAATATGCACAAAACTTTACCACTTCTCATTTCTTTGGAGGAACTTCCTTCTACATAGCATATCATGCTCAACACAACATTTATAGGCTCACCATACTATTTCTCTCAAAAGCATAATCATGCAACATCAAGATCACATCAAGGCATGCTCAACTAGGCATCTTATGGAGCAATTTAAACAATTCTTCATAAATGCATATAAATCATGAGAGACATAATCAAGAAAACTCATTTATTTATTTAAACAAGAATTCAACTAAAATATGCACATAAGGAGAATATGGATACTCAATTCACATAAGACTCCAACATGCAACATGCTACTAAGAACTCTTTGTTTCAAGCTTGAATTAGAATAGAAGGAAAAGATAAGGATATCAACAACCTTACTACTCGACTCATCATCGTCCACTTTGGGTAAACCCATCTAAGGTTATCATAAAAAAAACAAAGAACATTGACTTACCTTCATTTGTTCCCTTATCCTTATTAGCTTGAAGCATATAGAAACGGTTCCGCTTAGGAGCATTTGGATCCGGGCCATCATAAGCAACTTGATTGGTCTCTTTTCCTTTTGCCTTAAGTGTAGGGCAATCTCTCATCCTATGACCCTTACTCCCACATCCAAAACATCCATTTGTATCGGCAAGACACTTGCCCAAATGTTGCTTTCCACAAGTAGCACACCTAGGCCTCTCAAAAGTAGAACCACCTCTATTCCCTCTTTGAGGTTCAGGGTTAGATACCCTATCATTGTTGACCATTGAAGAATCTTGGTTATAGAACCTCTTGTTAGACCTAGATTGGTTTTGTTCATTCGGCCTAGCTCTCTTCATATCTCTATTCATCTTCCTAAGCTTCGTCTCCTTAAGTTGTTGAGCATAAACCATAAGCCTAGAGATATCCATATCATAATGGAGCATGGCCGTACGACACTCTTGTTCAACCAACCCGGAAATCCCCATCACAAACTTATTCATTCTAGCCTTAGAATTTTCTACCAAGGTAGGAGCATACTTAGAGAGTTGGTTAAACTTGAGAGAGTATTCTTTCACACTTATATTCCCTTGACGTAGGTTCATGAACTCAACCAACTTTTGCTCCCTCAACTCTAAGGGGAAAAACCTAACAAGAAAGGCCGTCTTAAACACTCCCCAATCTATTGGGCCAGCCCCTATGGGTATCTCATCCCTCCATTACTCAAACCACACTTGGGCTACATCCTTGAGTTGGTAGGAAGCCAACTCCACCTTCTCCCTAGGGAGTCACTCCCATTGCATCCACAATCTTAAACACCTCATCTATAAAGTTTTGTGTGTCCTCATCTACCTTAGAACCAAAGAAGGTAGGAGGATTCATCCTTGTGAAATCCCTTAACCTTGAGGCCACGGTACTCTCAATAGCATTCACCCTAGGCCTCACATCTCTATTTGCTTGAGTAGTCATGGCACGGACTAAGGGAGAGAAAAGCCTTTCTAATCTCCCCATTAGTCATATCCGGGGGAACCACCGGACCCACATTATCTTGCCCACCTAAATGAGCTTGGTCACCTTGCATTCCTTGGGGAGGAACTCCCCCATCATCTATCTCCTCTTCCGCTCTCCTCCGGTTAGCCCTCGTATTCGTATCCTATAAACACAAGAGACAGATTAGGAAAAGGACACTTATAGACCAAACTCTAAGGCACAACATCAAGAATAATGAAAGAAAGTGATACTTCTATCGTCCTATAGCCTCTCGCTCATAGATGTGTCGCGACTTACACCGATGAAAAAGACTCTACTAGACGTGGCTTTTGAGACTTTGAACCTAAAAGTAATCTTTAAAACCTTATGCTCTGATACCAAGTTTGTAATGACCCGAAAGTACCCCTTAGCCGTTACATGCGTATGACCACTCGGAGGTCTCATACAAGCCTTAGCATTCATTCATCGCATAGATCATAAAAATCACTAAGAATTTAAAACTTTTATTCAATAAAACCATAGGACTTCAAGAGTCATCAATATTTGAAAACATCAATACGCAAGCGAAACTACTAAGTCTCTTTAGCCAATCTTTGACAAGAACTTAAAACGTACTAAGGGACACGACCCTTTACAAATGAAATGAAACTTAAGTGTCTATTACAATGACTAAGAAACTTCTAAATATAGTCCTCGAATCTTGAGGACATACCAAAGACTTGGAAGAGTGAAGCAATCCAAGCAACTCCAAAGCACAATCTCCTCCTAGTTATCACAACCTACACTTGT
Source organism: Solanum tuberosum (assembly GCF_000226075.1). NCBI lineage: Eukaryota > Viridiplantae > Streptophyta > Magnoliopsida > Solanales > Solanaceae > Solanum > Solanum tuberosum. The sequence goes on from NW_006239157.1 coordinate 316,026, forward strand.
AGTAAAATAGAAGAAAGGGGTTAGTAAAACACACGTACAAAGCATGAAGATATGCAAAACATAATGTCCCATACCATCACCCACACTAAGGCACCACCTTAAGGTCACACAAAGTGCACTTACCATGCATACCTCAACCTTCACCAATTAATCACATAGGACATATAAGCACATAAGCCAACAAGTCACTTCATAAAACTAGAAAACTCATCAAATGTCATCCCAAGACTCACCTAAGTAAGACATGGTGAAGCAGCAAATACTACCTCTCCATCCCACACCCAAGTGATCCTTAAGGCTACACAAGACAAGCTCTCTTCACATCTCAACATAAATCGTTGATTCAACTTAATGCATTTACACAACTTCATTCACTAATGACATAAGATCATCACATACATTCCATTCAACATAAGCACTTAAACTCAATTCATTATGACTCACTTTCACATTAGCATGCTACAAAGACCAACACTTTCATTAATTAGCCCAATAAGACTCATTCATTCATTATCATTACTAAGACACACCAAGATCTCCCTTAAATGTCTACTTGTGCGATGTCTAGATGATGTCTCATTCCACCACCTATCCTAAGTAGTACATCCTTAAGAGACCCTAGTTCATTCATTCATTAATGTGGGGGAAGAGCCTTAACCGACATAGACCATGGAGCTTAACATGGAATCCCGGTAATACCCTTATCAGATGAGGGATCCCTACTTGCCTAAGGTAGGGTCATTCTTTTAGCCTTTACATGGTAGAGACCACTAGCTAGTCCTATGTGGGCACATAGTTAAGGGATAGAAGGATTGCTTCTAGGTACTCTCATCTCAACTCACGAAGGAGCACCCATCTTTAGGGCTGCTACTAAATACTCACATCTCAACTAACGAAGGAGTATCCACCCATCTTCATATCCTCTCGGTGCTAGACATTACTCCCCCATGGAGTTTGGACATTCATTCATTTAGGGATAAGGATTGCTACTATGTACTCTCATCTCAACTCACGAAGGAGTACTCATCCTAACCCAACATTCATTCATTCAGGGATAAGGATTTCTACTAAGTAGTCTCATCTCAACTCACGAAGGAGTACTCATCCTAACCCTCATTCATTCATTTAGGGATAAGGATTGCTACTAAGTATTCGCATCTCAACTCACGAAGGAATACCCATCCTAACCCCTATTCATTCATTCATTAAGGAAGCTCTGGGATTCAAAGATGAGAAAGCCTTTCATCTAGGAACCCCATTCATTTAAAGGAGTACTTTATGAGACTATCCTTACAATAGACCCAACTTTCATTATTAGCATTAACTCCCATTCTCTTAATTCATTCTTCACTAGGTGTGAGAGTAGGTTATATATAATACTAGAATCAATAATCTATTCACAACTTCATCATCATCATAAACCTTAGGTCACAATTGGCCATTTAAGGCCAACATCCAAAATAACACAAATGACCATGAATTCCTCATAATTCAATATAGAACAATACATAAATCAATAGCCCATAACAATCTACACATTAATATCACATTATTAGCTCATAATCAATAGACCCATTTTAGACCCAAAATTAGGATTTCAAGATATGCAAGGGTTCATGGAGTTTTTTTATCTTAAAACCATTAATATTAACATAAATCATCATTTGAAATACTTTCATGCAAGATCCCAAGCTTAGAATTGAAGTTGGGGTTTTTAGTGTTTTTTGAAAAACATTGAAATCAATTTGATTTGGCTCTTTGATTGAAAGGAGAATCAAAGATAAAATCTCCATATCTTTATGATTAATTTCCTAGGAATTTGAAGGAGAAATCAGTAGGAACCCATCCCCTAGCTTGAAGCTTCATCAATGTCTTCCATGGAGTTCTAGAGAGAGAATTTATTTGAGAGGGAAAGGTTCCAAATTTGGATAATGAGGTCTAATTCTAGGTTTTGGGGTTTTAACCACTTAAAATACCCTAAAATAGATAGAATAACCGTTTATAATAACTCCCCAAAGTACCCAAACTAACCTCACTTAGTTGAACCATTTAAACAAGTCAAACATGAGTTTTTATTTTCACAGATTTCGTCGGGAAACAAGTCCGCGACGCGGAGGTCTTCCCACAAGTTTCTGGAAATTAAATTTTTAGACAGAAGAGTCTGCGACATGTCCGCGATGCAGACCAAACTTTTGGCCCTTGGTGGAGCTAGTCTGCGACGTGGACATGCTTCCTCCAAGTGTAATTTCAAGCTGCCTTGGCAGCTTGTTTAGCCAAGGGTTGGGGTCCTCCTCGTGGACCCTTAGGGTGGTCCCAGGGAGTCGTACCCGAACGTTTTGACCGTAAAAACATTTATTAAGACACTAGGGTCACCTCCACTGATTTTAGACTCCAAACAACACATAAAAACATGTACAACATACTAGAACACACCAACACGTATCATGCTCATTCCGACATTATTAAGCACATTATGCAATTTTCTCATAAAGGCTCAATATGCAATTTCTCAATAACACATAAGGCACGCTAAGCAAGTCAACTCATGCAACATTTAGGCAAATCATTATAGATGCACATCAACATGAGGAAAATAACTTTATGAAAACTCTTTTTCCCACTTTAACAAGAATTCATTTAAATCATGCCTAATATAATGAGACCATGGAAAACTCCTTTTCACCTAAGACTCCAAGACATGCTACAAGCTTCTAGGAACTCTTTGTTTTAGGCTTGAATAGTCACATAAAGAAAAGGTAAGGATATCAACACTCCTCAACCCCCTCACTAATCAACATACCATCCCCCCCTTAAGGGTACACAACCTTACTACTCTACATACCATCCCCCACTTAAGGGTAAGCCCAACTAAGGTCAACATGGACATGCCATAAGAATCTCAAGGGAGAGACCATCAATCTTACCAAAAACCATTCTCACCCAACTCTTCAATTCCCTAAACCTCTTGTAATGAGAACATCTTTCAAGCCTAACTCATGACTACCAAAGATTCTCAAAAAGCCTCACCATAAAGACACAACATCCCCCACTTAGAAGGAACTCATACTAACTCTTTCAATTTCACCTCTTTCCACCCTATGGTAGGATCACCACAATACTAAACTTCCATACTCATCACACCTATGCCCTTTAAAACACCACACTCCATCAACTTTTTCAACATACCTCAACTCACATATCTAAGTCGAATTCTACCAATAGCACACAAAACCATAAAACAACCCATCCAACCTAGAGTCATCATCACAATCTTCCACACCATCTTTATCAAGTCACAAAGCCATAGTTGGCATCACAACCAACCTATTCGTCTCCCTCAACCCTTGCAACAACAACATCTCAAAGGTCACACTGTAAGGACCATCACATAAGGAACAAGGGAAGACATTATAGAGAGAAACTCCATGGCACGACTAAAAGAATGAAGAGGTGAAACTTTCTTAGCACACAATAGCCTCTTATTCATAATGTGCCACGCTTCACATTATGAACAAGACTCTACTATATGTGGTTTGAGACAACCTAAGACCATTTCAAAACCTTATGCTCTGATACCAAGTTTGTCATGACCCGAGAGAACCCCCAAGTCGCGACACGACGTACTTGACCTCTCGGAGGTCTAATACAAGCCTCTTAGCATTCATTCATCGCAAAGACACTAAAAACCATAAGAAATTTAAAACTTTCTTCACACACGAAGGATACTTTCATTAAATAACAAGCGAAAGACTTTCTCGACTTTATACATGATGTCTCAAAACAATCTAATACTTGAATACAACATTGGGACTAAGCCCATACAAGACTTAAAAAGAATACTAGAAATACATCAAAAGGGACATGTAGGGTATTGTCCTCGAATCTACGAGGATTCACCAAGTCTTCATCTTTAACACTTAGAAACCTATCAAGTAGCCATGACATGTCACCATCTCCCAATCCCTACACTTTAGTCAAAAAGGGAAATAAAGGGGTTAGCACAATTAAGTACTAAGTATAGAGATCATGCGAAAACATGCTAAAAAGGACATTTATTAGAGAAACATGCTTTGTGCCATTTGATAAATAAGCTTTACCATAAAGACACAACATCCCCCACTTAGAAGGAACTCATACTAACTCTTTCAATTTAACCTCTTTCCACCCTATGGTAGGATCACCACAACACTAAACTCCATACTCATCACATCTATGCCCCTTAAAACACCACACTTCATTACCATAGGACCTCTACCTAATATAACCTTAAGACACACTTGAGTAAGACATAAACGACATAGACCATACTAGAGTGCACATCCCATATGATGGGAATAGGCTTAACCGACATAGACCATACTAGCTAGGTATGGAATCCGGAGTCTATCCTACTCCGTGGAGGTTGTTCTACATGCCAAGGGTAGAACTACTAGGCAACCCATGTAGGCACATGGTTTAGGGGATGTCCAAGGAAGTTCATTGTGTCTAATCTCATACTCAACTAGGCCACCTTCCTAGCCACATCCACTCGGTGCTAACCTTATTTCCCATACAATATTCAATCAAGTGTGTACTTAGAGAGGGTTCCTTTTCAAATTCAACCAACTCATAGTACCTCTTCGCAAGAAAGGCCCCATTTCTTAGTCATAGCCAATCAAGGTTCATAAGGATAGCTCATTTAACTTTCTTAGATAAGGATTCTTATGCCGTTCCGAGTCCATCCATCTCTAAGTCTATCATTTCACTCAAGAATGGAACATCGCCCTAAGGCCCATCCTTCAAGGTTATACATTTACTTAGGAATCTAGACTTATGAAAGGGCACAATTTCTTAGTTCTGCCGATTCAAGTCTTGGCCTAGAATTCCTCTTTTAGCATTTATAGAAAGGGCACCATTTCTTAGTTCTAGCCCACTTCACATATTCATGCATTCAAGACGTTAAGTAAAAAGAAGAGACACTTTAGTCTACTAACCAAGTCACAGCATTATCATTTGAGGACAACTTCATAATCCAACATCATCACATATATACCTCATGAGAAATCATACTTTAGATCACAATGTTATCCACTTTACATAGGATCATCACAAGATCACATAAACTCATTCACATCATATCTTCACATATAGCTTCACATAAAACTTTACATATCGCTTCATATAGGACTTTACATATAGCCTCATTTATATATAATAACACAACAATACAACAATACTCATATAATGCCCTTCATGGCCACAATCATAATTCTAGAGCAACAAGCAACACTTCCACCAAAGGTGGATCCAACCTAAGAAACAATTATAGCAATATTAAGATATCAAGCCATCTTACCACCTTTCAAAGGCCATAAGCCACGATACTCAATTTCATGCCAATTATACAATATTCATCAAGTTAGGTCAACTTTACCTCTTTCCATAGCTATCTTCATCGTCCTCATAGTCAAAATATTAACAATGATAATAACCACACTCAACTATGCAAGCTAAGCTAAACAATATCCAATAACCAACATAAAGGCTAAATCCCAATTTATGACCATTCAAGGCTACTACCTCACATTATACAATTTAATAACAATTTCCAACAATTCAACATAGCTAAGAGCATATAAGAACAGCCCACATCAAACCACTCAATAATCCTTCATCAATTACTCAAAATCAATAGACCCACTTTAGGCCAAATTTAGAGAATTTTGAGAACACATGGGTTCATGAATATTTCTTTCTTAAAACCATCAATAAACATCAATAATAACATAAATCATCATTAAAAATCATTTAATGCAAGAACCCATGCTTAGAATTCGAAATAGGGTTTTGTGTATTTGAAAAACCTTGAAAACCTTTTGATTGGGCTCCTTGAAAGAAAGAATAATCAAGGATAAAGGATCCCCATACCTTTTCTAAGATTTCCCAATAAATTTGATGAATAAATCCTTGAATCCAAAACCCTAGCTCCCACCTATTCTTCTTCTTCCTTGAGTTAGAGAGAAATATAGAGAGAGAGAACTTTGGGATTTGATTTGGGGAAATAATGAGTGAATGACTTGATAAAAAGACTTAAAACCCTATATATTTATCAAATAAGTAATTTAAAATCAACCCCACATAATAAAACATTAAAATTAAATTACCAAAAACCCCCCAACTTGAGGCAGCCCGTCAGGGACCACGCCCAACTAAACGGGTCGTGAGGGGCACCATGGCTCGTGGTGGTGCCCGTGTTCCCTTGACCAGTGAGTCTCTCCATCATGTCAAACCCTCAAGGGCCCAAGGCATCTTCACGGGGGCTCCCATGATCCGTGGTGCACACCACGAGTCGTGGTGGAGCTCGTGAAGATGAGGCAGTACCTAGGAAAAATTTCCTTGCCTCCCTTGAGACCAAGTGATCTTTACGCCCAAGAATACGGGCCATCTAGGGCACCACTGGTCGTGGTGGTGCCCGTGGTCTTTGGGGTAGTGAGAAGCAAACTTGGGACAGCCTTGGCTTTTTGGCTAAGGCTTTCCCCTTTTGACTTGGCTCCTTGTCTAGCACTCTCAACCAACCTAGAGTAGGTACTCCCTTGAGACCAAGTGATCTTTACGCCCAAGAATACGGGCCATACAGGGCACCACTGGTCGTGGTGGTGCCCGTGGTCTTTGGGGTAGTGAGAAGCAAACTTGGGACAGCCTTGGCTTTTTGGCTAAGGCTTTCCCCTTTTGACTTGGCTCCTTGTCTAGCACTCTCAACCAACCTAGAGTAGGTATCATAGCATAGAGTCTAACACGTGTCCTGACGTTGACTCCTTAAACCCCTTTTAAAACAAGACTAGGGCAACATTACACCACTAAAACACATTAGCCCAAAAGACTAGTCTCCGAACGTCATGGTCGTACCTTGACGTTTGACCTCAAAACTCTTCAAACTAAACAAAATCCAAAACTCTTCATTTTAACAAATTACCAACTTCCAAAACACATGCTAAGCTCTAGTTCATCCTATTTCATTTTAGGGTCATCACAAGTATGCTCCATCTTTGGTGTCCAACCCTAGAGATGAGATGAGTCACTTTGTGACGGGTGTGTCCGACGTTGTTAAGGAAGAGTGCCGTACGGCGATGCTTCATGATGATATGAACATTTCTAGACTCATTATGTATGCTTAATCTATTGAGGAATCCAAACTTGAGAGGAAAAATAGAGAGTTGAATAGGGGTAGATCCGATGAGCAAGGTCAACCTAGGTCCAAGAAGAGGTTCTCCAACCAAGATTCTTCAATGGTGAACAATGATAGGGTGTCTAACCCTAATTCCCAAGGTGGGAGTGGAAGTGGTTCTTCTTTTGAGAGGTCTAGATGTGCCAAGTGTGGGAAGCAACATTTGGGTAAGTGCCTTGCCGGCACGGATGGGTGCTTTGGGTGTGCAAAAAAGGGTCATAAGATGAGGTATTGCCCAACACTCAAGGCAAAACGGAGAGATACCAACCAAGCTTCTTATGTTGGCCCGGATCCTAATGCCCCAAAGAAGAACCGTTTCTATGCGCTTCAAGCCAAGGAGGGCAAAGGAGCTAATCCGAATGAAGGTACCGGTAAGTTATAGTTCCTTTTGTATATTGAGGATCCTTATGTTGTTTTTATGTTAGCCTTCGTTGAGTTTACCCCTAAGTGGAGGATAGTAAGGTTGTGAGGGTTTTGATATCCTTATCTCTTTCCTTCTATTCTTATTCAAGCTTGAGACCAAGAGTTCCTTATAGCTTGTTTCATGTTTTGACTTCTCATGTGTGATATTGAGTTTCCATGTTATCCTTTTGTTATGCATGTTCTAGTTGAATTCTTGTTATAGGAGAAAATGAGTTTTCATGAATATTGTTCCTCATGTTAATATGCATCTATGATGGGTTGCCTAATATTTCATGAGTTAACTTGTTGAGCATGCCTAAATGTGTTTTTATGAAGAAGTTGCATAATGTGCTTTTATGAGAAAATTGCATAATGTGCTTAATGATGTTGTGATGAGCATCATGTGAGTTGGAGAAGGTAATTCCTCCAATGTAATGAGAAATGAGATGTTTTGATGCATAATGAGTTTGTAGATGTAGTTCCTACCTTCTTGTTGTGTTTGAGCCCTTTTTCATGTGGAGTTAATGTTTCTTCCTATGTTTATGCATTTATATTGATGTTGCATGATTGTGGGCTGCTTGTTTTGAGTCGTTAACCCCTTAATGTGTTTTAAGTGTCATTCGAGGATGAAAGTTCCTAAGTGGGGGATAAAATGTAACGACCCTAAAAACGAATAAGTAAAACTAGAGCCTAACGTGTGTGTGTTTGAGTTTGGTGTGAGGTTTGAGGGTGTTTGATGTTGTCCCGAGTCAAGGTTGAGGGGTTTAGGGGTTAAACGTCAAGGTACGCCTCCCCATGGACCACCCTAGGGGTCCTTGAGGAAGACCCTAAAGCCTAACCCCCAAGATCACCAAAAAGCTAGAATTTTGGGTGACCTACGGATGGGGTTCACGACCAGTAGGTCCATCCACTCCCCGTGGATGGCCTCCATAGGTCAAGACCCCATAAGACCACTCCAATCCCCAAACCACGGGTGTGAGTCACTACTGCAATTTTGTCAAGGGTGCGGCCAAGTGTAAGGGTGGATTGGTAAATTCACCCCAAGTCTTTTTAAGTGTGTGGGCGGTTATTTTAAGAGTATTAAGGTATTTTAAAAGTATTAAAACAATAAAATATTAATTTAGATTTCATTCTTCAAATTCCCCAAATCAAACCCCTCCCTCTCAAAATATCTTCTCTCTAGAACTCCATTGAAGACCAAGAGAAGAAGAAGACTTAGGGCTTGAAGAGGAAGGCTAATTGAGTTGATTTTTCATGGAATTCATCTACTAAGGTATGGTGATCCAGTATCTAGTGTTAGCTTTCACCCTAGAGTCAATTTCAAAATAGATTTCAAAATATCAAGTTTCTCAAAAACCCTAGGCTTTACTCAAACTCATGGGTTCTTTCATCAAACGTTTTCAAATGGTTTCTAATGAAAAATTATGATTGAATTAGTGTTTAATTGATGATTTATTATGAAAATACTCTATGAACCCATGATTTCTCTCAATTCCTAAATTGTGCCTTAATGAAGTGGGTTTGTTGATGATGAATGCATGTGAATCAAATTTGCCTAAATTGCTTTATATTATTGAAGTATATCATCACCCATGCCCTAATTGTAGTGAATTTTTGGTGTGTTGGTTATTTGGAAGTATGACCGTTGAAGGGCAAGTTATGATCAATTACTTGTTGAATTAGAATTGTGAATTGATGTTGATCCACTTAAAAGGTGGAGGTGTTTATTTACTATGTATATTGATCCACTTGAAAGGTGGAGGTGTTTACTTATTATGAACACTGTGATCATGGCCTTGAAGGCATAGTGTAAGTATTTGAAGTATTATCATGATTTTGTATATATGAATGTGATGTAAAGCATGTGTGTGATCTAAAGGAATGAAAGATGATCATGTTTAGAAGCTACTATTCTCACATACACACACACTCTTGAATGAATAATGAATGAGGTTCGATGATAATGTTAATGATGAAGTACTTATTGAAAGGCTATTCTGAATTGTACTCTAATGAATTGTAACACCTCACATATACGGGTGTCCCTCATGCCATGTCTAAGGCTTGAAAACAAAATTTAAGAATTTTATTGTGACATCGCTCGTGGTTGAAAACATCAGTTTAAAAAAAATGAAAAAAAAAATAATTCTTTCCTAAAGTGCCTCAAATATTTATGAAAAATATTCTTTAGTTATGAGGTATTTTCCTATGTATTTATTTCATAAGAATTTTATAAATTATTAATATTTTAACGTAGATAGGTTGTTTAGTTATGTCAAGAGATTATTTTAATATATAAGGTAAATTTCATTCAAAATAATATTTTTATTAAATGTGGTATATATATATATATGAAAACGAATGACATATTTTTGTACGAACCTATGTTATATCCAGATGTGTACTTAGTGAGATTAAAAATAAAATAAAAATAATAATAAAAGAAGGGGGTAAACACCTCCACCTCCACGTGGAAGTGGAAAGATAGCACTACATGTTAAAATGATTAATATTGGTCATCACTTATCCTATGTAGCATTTATTTGTTTGATTACTATATGGAAGGTTTGTTTTATAAATTGTTGTCCTTTGTGGGTGGCTGTTCATTAAGTAATTTTTAATTTGATTGATTGGTTGTTAATTAAGTTGCTACCACCGCGTTTCTCAAAATATATACATATAGATATATACCTTTTCGTTTTCACATACGAAAAATGGTTTCTTTAAATTATGATAGAGCTAACTAAATGCAACATAAGTATGGAATTGGACTCCCTCTAACAATTATTTCTATTACCAGGGAAAACAGTAGTAAGTTAGTTTAAGACAAAGCAAAAATCAGCTTCTCCAATATATACATCTATCTTCAATACATAAGCCTCGTGATTCTCAAAATTTTTTCAATCTTTGTGTCTTGAGAGTTTCAAATTATAGCAAATCATATGTTTTTGCCAAAAAATATTGGTGGACGGAGTAGTGAAGGCTTCGGAATGCGGGTGTCAAGGTATGTTAAGGTATTATCCTTTCTTCTTCATATCGTGCGAATTCCAAAAAATACAAATCATCGAATGAGTCCTTGTTTTACTATAATATTGCTAGGAAGACCCTTTGTGAAGGGCATCGGGGTGTCAGTTGATTTTATTCCTTGATCTTATCGTATCATGGGTGTACTTATAGAAGCATGAAGTATGTTTTACAGTTAAAGCTATTTTCCATCGAGTTTATTATCCCTTATGTTTATTTGCAAGCTATTGTCTAAAGAACGAGGCTGAAGTGTTGGGGAATTAGTATGTTATACCTAAAGGAGTTGTTAACCCATTCTTACTCATTAGAAGCTTTTACGAAAATATTATTTGAAATTGATATTAACGCATAAATCTTATACTCTATTATTTTGGTTATATACTTGTCAAACAACCTTGTTTCTAAACAAGCTCATACGATTACCAACTTAGAGTCATTTATAGTAAATCAAGTCAAGTATGTCAGTTTATTTTTGAGTTCCTAAACGACTAAATTACTCACTCGAAGTCGAGTTAAGCATTCAGGTATATCCTAAAAGCATATGAGGTTCTACAAGATATTTACATGTTACCCGAAAGTGATTACGGGATTATGAGAACAAGAGTACATATGGGATAAGATTGGAAACGTGATTATAGTTACCTATGTGCATTACGAATTCATGACATGCATTACATGCTATGCATTCTACTCTCGAGATATAATCGGGAGGTATGGGGCCTATTGCCTATATTTATACGTATGAGACGCAGATGGCCACAAGTTGGCGAATGTGATACCGGTTAGCTACCGGAAAGACCACCATTGCTAGCATTTGGTTGGGTATGTCATGCATTTGCATCTATATATATATATATATATATATATATATGTATTCATCACATATGATTACCATGCATATTTATTTAGTATGAGTTGAAATTTCAGCCATGGAGGTTATTAGAGTTTAAGTTTCAGGTGGTATCTCTATTACCCTTTTTATCACAAACTTTTAAGATTCTTTTTTTCCACCTTACATACCAGTACATTTTATTCGTACTGATGTCCCATTGCCTGGGGACGCTACATTTCGTATTGCAGGTTCAGACATAGGTCTTGATCGTCCTTGTAATAGGGGGGTGTTGTGTAAGCTGAGGATTGGTAAGCTCCATTCTTCCTGGAGCTGTAGGTTGTCTGTAGATTTTGTATACTCGAGTTTTGTATATAATTGTTATTGTTGGGGTCATTCCCAAACCAGTTGAGTTGTAATATTCGTAGAGACTTGTGAACAATTTGTTTAGTCCTTTCAACTTTCGATTTATAGCCTCGTCAGCTTATTGTATTTATGATTTAAGTTGTAGCCTTGTCGGCTTGCTTGTTCTTTACCACTTAAGTTGTCCTTGTCGGCCCTTTCTTTATGCCATTAAAGTTTTTGTGACCTCGTCGGTCTAATTATCTTGTTTCAAAAATTTATTAAGATGATATTTTTGGCCCTCATTGTTTTCTTCTCACTTTGTTAGAGTGGCTAACTTGATTGAATAAAGTAATTACTGCCAGTTGCGCCCCCACTAGTTTGAGGTGTGACATAAATGATAATGATGTGTTGATTGAAAGAATATTCTTGATCTTACACGAATGAATGATAATGGGATTCTTAGATGAAAGGCTATTCTCATCTTTGAATCTATGAGCTATCCAATGAATGAATGTTGGGTTTGAGATGGATGCTCTCACATGAGTTGAGGCGCGGTGTCTAGTAACAATCTTTTATCCCTTAATGTAATGAATGTTAAAGTACTCTATGGGAATGTAGGCTAAGCACCGAGAGGATATTGAATGAGATGGAAGCTCTCACGTGAGTTGAGGCGGGGTTTCTAGTAGCAATCTCTTGAGATGGATGCTCTCACGTGATTTGAGGCAGTGTATCTAGTAGCAATCTCCGTGTCCCTTAACTATGTGCCCACATAGGATAGCTAGTGGATCCATTTAAGCTAAATATCGGTCTTCCTTACGCAAGTTGACCACCTTCTACGGTGTGGGCTTACATGATACTGGATTCCATGATCTAGCTCTCATGGTCTATGTCGGTTAAACGTTTATTCCCATCATGTCATATGTGCATTATAGTTTCTTGAGGAGTTCTATGAAGTGTGGGTAGTAGTATGGGATGATATCCATACATGGAACGAGTAGGCTTCAAGAGGTCTATAGTGAGTTCTCTAAGTCTTAATGACTAATGTGTAAGAGTCCTCTAAATGAAGCTAATAAAGAATGTTGATTTGAATGTCTAATGAAATGATGCATGCTATACTTGGATTGTATATGAGTTTCTTCCTTATTATGTCCTGTTGTATTTGAATGTGCCTTGCCTATGGTGTCTTCAAAGGAGTACTTAGTGTGAGTAGTAGTATGGGATGCTACTTGCACATTGCACAAGTATGACTTAGGGGTTGTCTTAGGTGATGGGCCTTATGTGATTAAATAACTTGTTAAAAGTTTAGGTCTCTTTTGTATGAGTATCATTGAAAAAGGAAAGGTTGAGTGGTAAGTTCACTTTTGGTGACCTTAATGAGGTACCTTGGTGTGGATGGTGGTATGGGACGTTATCCATACATTGCACAAGGTATAGCATGAGGGTTACTTCAGGTGAAGGCTAAATGTGAAGGTAAAGAATTACATGTTGATATTGTTCAAATGCGATGTTATGACTTGTATGATGATTCTATTTGTATTTGCCGTCTCTTATGCTATTGTTCATGATATTTCTAAAAAGTGTCATAATGCATGGTTTCCAACTAAAATGTTCCCTTTTAAAGCATGTTTTTGCATGATCATCATACTTAGTACATTTTTGTGTGCTAACCCATTCTTCTATGTTTTTACTACAAGTGTAGGTTCCGACATGTGATTGCTTCTATCAAGATTTAAGTGCTTGGATTACTATTCTTCCAAGATCAAGTGGTACGTTCTCATTTTTTGAGGAAAAGTGTCTTTTTAGGAGTTTCTTCCTTCTCATGTAATAGACTACTTTAGAATTCTATTGTAAAGGGTTGTGTCCCTTTATTGTTAAAGATTAAGTCTAAGATGGCCATGTGAGATATAGTCTTCCGCTTGCATTTTAAATGAATGGGTTTAGATTGTATGGTTTTTAGATAAAAGTTTTAATTCCGTACAATTTCTAATACCTATGCGAAAAATGAATGCTTTGAGGCTTGTATAAGACCACTTCGGGGTCGAGTATGCCGTGTTACGATTAGGGGGTGCTCTCGGATTGTGACAGCGTCGCGGAGAGGGATTTGTAAATTTGTCTGTGAAATTCAGTTTGAGGCCGAATAGTCTGTGTCAAGGCTCTGTCACGAAGAAGAGAAATTACTCTCAAGCTGAAATTCATCAGGCCCTCCGCGTTGCGCCCATATATGCCAGATTTGGCCATTTCGATTTTAGTATAAATAGGTTAATATTTTATTTTATTAGATTATCTTTTTCTGGGTTTTGAAGAACGACTATTCGGAGAGCTGTTTCATCATTTTTTAGGGTTCTTTCCTAAACTCTTTTACTTTCGATCTCTTTATGATAATTAAACATTGCTTGATTGAAACTACTATTATGAGTAGCTAAATACCCTAATTCTAGGGTTGTGGCTACAGGATGATTGTAATTAATTAAGTTTTCCTGGATTGCATTTAACTATCATATGAATCTATCTTTTGTTCTTGTTTTTCGTATTTCGTGCCTAATCACCATTAAAATAAACACATTGTCGGAATTGAACTCGGGAGAGAAATAATAGGATAGAACGTGGGGAATAAGGAGCATGATTTTCTCTTAATAATTAGGGTTAATTTGTATCTAAGATAGGGATATACCTAGAAACCATGCTTGGTCATTATACAAGAAGAAATCGTAATGCTCGGTACTTGGTCCAACATATCCCCGCTCAACGATGTAGTTAGATTGTCATTTATCGTAGGCGATTAGAGGTCGGGAGACTATTATCCTATTATTAACCTTGTGATCATTGATTCGATAGTTGATAAAAATCCATTTAAATAATATAAATTAAATGAATCCTGATAAGAGTTGCAGTCCTGGACTTTACCCAATCATTGTTTGAAACCCTTGAAATTGAATCGCGCTTATTTAATTGTGTTTAACTTTTAGATTATAAAATAAATCACTCTTTAAATCTTGATAACACTTGTGTTGAGCTGAAAGTTTTGGGAAAATTAAGTGATTCTAATCGTGAGTCTCTGTGGGTACGATACCCGGCTCTTTATAATAGCCACTTTAATACTTGAACAACCACGTACTCTTGCATGTGTGATTTGGGGGCAACAAGACATTTTTTTAATTAAATATTAGGATGTGATTTACGGATTGATGAAGAAAATGCCATTCAAAACAGTGTACTAATTCGAACAAAACAATGTTAGTATAATTTGGTGGATCGTACTAATACCAATAAAAGATAACAAATATTTTCATATAAAATAATTAGGGGAAATTGTATACATAGTTAAGAGTTGAAACACAATTAACTTCCTTAGCTACTGTTTGCCTAATTATGCAGCGTAACTATAGTTTCAGTAGATATTGTATATCTCGCTGGAAATTTATTTATTTTATGCAAATTGGAATCTTAACTTAATTAATGAGGCAGTAATTAGGTTATTAAAAAAGAAACAATCCCACAAATCATGGTTATTGTATCTTATTAGAATTTCTTACTAAATATTACTTCTACAAAAAATAAAGATAAATTTAACTTTCTAAATAAACACGTCAACATATATATATATACAATTGATTGAAATATATAAATAAGTAATTGTATACAACATAATATGAAATGTATTAATAGAAATACAAATCACAAAAAATATACAAGACAAATTGTCCTGACCCAAAAATGGATGTGATGACACTCGTCTTATCACACTAAGACAAGTCAACATTAACCCAACTATTCCGATAAAGTGCGGAAATAAAATAAACTTAGAAGTTTAATACTCCCTCCGTTTCATAAAGAATGACCTGGTTTGACTTGGCACGGAGTTTAAGTAAATAAAGAAGACTTTTGAATCTTGTGGTCCTAAATTAAAGTTATGTCAAATGTACAAAATTGTCCTTAATCTTGTGGTCTTAAATATGCCACGTGGAAAGCAAAAAGTAAAATGTTACCAAAAAAGGGAAGAGGTCATTCTTTTTGAAACTGACTAAAAAGGAAAGGAGGTCATTCTTTGTGAAACGGAGGAAGTAGCAATTACTAATGTGGATAACAAGTCAACTTAACTAAATTCCCAAAACTTGGTTGTCACGTGCACAAACCTCTCATGTATTGCGATAGATTTGAAAGAAAAACACAAGTCTCAAATGATATTGTCTCTAAAGCAGAACAAAATCACAATTACGATTAAGAAGGTCCGATGGGATGACAAACAACTACCTCACAAATCTCCACAACAAGCCTCAGTCAAGAAGAGACTAGAGAGTATCACGAATATCCAGGCTCGTAACCTACACAAATGTAGAAGCAAGGGGTGAGTACCAAACCACGTGGTACTAGCGCGCAGACAACTAAACACCAAGCTAAGAATATAGAAAATACGTACCACTTACACTCCAACCGAACCTCCATAAATACAACATGCATAAAACCAACCCAACTTAACAGTGCACAATTTAAATAGTTCATAGCTCAATGACAACACTCGGACAATTTTAGATCAATAATACACTCGATAAATTCATTAATCACAAATTCCACAGAAAAGCACTCATAAGTTTACGATAAAAAATGTGTGCAATACAATGAAAAGCACTCATAAGTTTACCATAATTAATGTCTGCAATACAATGAAATGCATGTCTGACCCATGGGGGACATATATATGTCCATGAATCCGCCGCGGCATGCAACACGTCCCTTGATAATAGAATCCGTTGTGGCGTCTGACACATCCCTTGATGATAGAATTCGTCGTGGCCTACGACACGTCTCTTGAATCATCATATTTGTCGCAGTGCGTGAAACTACCCTTGAAATGGTACATTCTCTTCCATTTTCTTATTCTTCCGCAATTCACATAACACTTGTCACAACCATGTCTAAGAATCAATGTAAAAGACATTTTCACACAATTATTGAGAAGATGACCATTTCCATAACAATGCACAATTCAAAACAATTCAATCGTGATACAACATCAACAATGAACCAATAAGCCTTTAAAACCATTCTCAACACATCACACACCAATAATTAATCACATTGTGTGGAAAATAAACCAAGATTAGGATTCCTAAGTAGTTTAGAATTTATTATTTATGGTATTTCCTTATTTATGTTTAATTAGGATTTGTTAGTTTTATAGGTTCCTAGTCCAAGTTTACTTTGGTTGTTAGTATTATAAATAGGGGTGCCTTGTTACATATTTTCAATGTACAAAAATTACAAGAGTCATTGAGTTATTGAATAAAGCCTCCTACCTACTATTAGTAGATGAATAAGTTTCTTCTATATAACCATTGTTGGGTCTTTCACTTGTGCATAAATTATTACCTTGGGTAATATTATTTCCTTCAAATTGGTATTAGAGCTTGAGAGTGATCATTATTGTAACACCCCATATTCTATGTGTACTAGTTCTATTTATTATGCTAAAAAAATTTCCTTGTCGTATAGTTATGGACATGGTTTCCTATGCAACTAGCGACAATAGAATAGAATTAAAGTGAACTGTCCGTAAATTTTAATGCGACCCGATTAAGTTGAAGTCGATGAAAGTATTTAAACTTGAGATCATAAGTTGGTATTTGAGTCTAAAGTTTAAAGTGACATAGTGTATATAAGTTTTAAGTTAAGTTAAAGGTATTAAGGTCTAGAAAGGGAATAAAATATTAAGGTGCTTGCTTGACTTCACTAAGCTAGTAAATGACAAGTAGGTGCATTACCTACTTTGACTTATTGACCAGCCCAAAGGACCAGGTAGGTGCATCACCTACTAAGACTCTTTTGACCATGTTATTGGCCCAAGTACACTACACCTACTTGCATTAATGTGGCCCAACTTGAATAGAAGAATAAGGGGAAAATGGACAGCCAAGGCCCAATCTTTCAAAGCCCACAAGAAATAATTTGAATGGAAAAGTAGGTGCATCACCTACTTAAATGTCTGGCCTAAATTAAAGATACATGTTTGGCTGCAAAAGAAGTACAAGAAAGGTGGCAAAAGGCCCAAGTGAAAAGTCCAAGTAGGTGGGTCACCTACTTGAAAAATTATGGCCCAAAATGAGTGAGAAAGCCAGCCAAAGCAGGTCCCTTTAAAAGGGATTGATATCAGCCTTTTCCAACCATTTTTACTTTGCAAAAAATCTCATTTCTAGAGCTTTCTCTCTTCTCTCTCTTAGCTTCATACAACAGCCATTAAATACCATTAGGGTTCTTCAATATTAGGGAGTTCAAGTTATTGGAAGGTATAATTTAAGACATGTTAAGGAAGATAACCTTTATCTTGATGAATCTAAGTCTTAGCGAGTGATAGTTTTGTCCAGCAAGGTAAGCTACTGCAATTTTCTCCCTCTTGTGCTTGATTTAATTAGGACAGTTGGTATGTGTCAGTGAGTTGGAAATTGTTACTTTTACATGGTGTAATATTGGGGAGGATGTTCTGGTGATTAGTGCATGTTGGGACAGCCATGGATGGGAGTCCTCTTTAACTTCAGTCATGAAATTGTTTGAGCACCTTAAAAGTAATGTTAACTCTTCAAGTGTTGGTGATCAGAAACCATGATTCATATTTCTTCTGTTACGTTTAAGGATTGTTTTATGTATGTTATGATAAAGGGATATGACTGGCTGTGCGGGTAAGTTATGGAGATGTTAAAGGACTTAAATGTTGCAGGGGGGTTTGGGGAGGACCTGATACGAAGGTTGTACAGTATATAGACGTGATTTAAGGGAAAGGGAAGGAAAGAAAACATTGACTAGATAAATTGCATGCTTACTGCGTGGTTATTATTTTGGTGAGATCAAGTAGCTCAAATTGATTGATTAGCTACTAATACTAGTCTTACAACTTATTTTATTGTAGATTAGTAATCTGAAGAGAAGGAGATTCAGTCATACTTTTTGAATTGTATAGCAAGGTATGTAAGGCTATTCAATTTCCTATTTCTTTGGCATAAATCCAACACTTGCATTACAAAAAGTAAACTTTCTAAGTGCCCTTGGTAGTGACTGATCCATAGGTGCAGTTCCTACTCACTAGAGCATTAAAGTGAGTACTCTAATATGAGTTTGTTACTAAATGTACGTGCTTACTCTACCAAGTATTAGCATGCAAGGTTTAAACTTGTATCACTATCAAAGTACCCTTGGCACGTATTTACCCTTAAATAAATCAAAATGATCCTAGATTACACATGGTACATATGTTTGTATGTTGGATATACAATCGGCCCATATCATGCCAACTAGCTTCAATTATCTATATATATGTCATCTTTGTCACATGTTCATATGTTCCCTTTATTGGTTATTACTCCCATTGTGTTAGACTATAATGTTACCTCACAAGATCCCTACTTGCTCTGTTGTACATTTTATATGTACTTACATGGAATATGTATCCGTTCTTAAGTTGATTCTGCCCACGTTCTCCCTTGGTTCCACTTTTCATGTATACCTTGTATTTGATATTAGTTAGTGAGTATTCGGCTACCATATAAAGTTCAAATCTCTTGGCTGAATATTAAATGTCTTCACTTGATATGTTCTTCAATTTTGAGATGTCAAAATGCTTAACTGAGTCATATGCTCCTAAGTATTACATGTGCATGTCACATTTGCTTCCCATGTCATTGTTATTATCGTAAGTCCATATTCATATGTCTTCTACTACTGGTCCATAGTTCCAAATCTCAACAACGATTATGACCACCAAAACAGCAATCTCAAAAGAGATATTGATCATCAAAAGAACAATCTTTAAAGAGTTATGATTATCAAAAAAATAATCTCGAAAGAGTTATGAACATCAAAACAACAATCTCAAAGATAAAGGATTTAAAGTGAAGCTATCTGTATAATTATGGGTGGCATCCCAGGGGCAATTGCCTAGTATGGGTAGATCCTAATTGGTATAGAAGGGTGGCAGCTCAGGGGCAAAAGCCTAGCATGGGTCGATCCCAATTGGTATAAGAGGGTGGCAGCTCAGGGGGGAAAGCCTAGCATGGGCCGATCCCAATTTGTGGAATTATGAGGACAGCATCTCAGCGGTTAAAATGCCTAGCATGGATCATCCTCTTCTACCGCTGATCAGCTGGTCATTTGTATCATATGTCTTATAAATATTATAATGCAAAGAAAAGTAAAGAAAAGAATGTAACATACACGATTCCACAAGTATAAGAAAAGGTGGTCTCTAATCCTTATTTATTGTTATTTGGTTTCACTTGAGCTCTCATTTTACATATGATTGTATTATGCCTTACATATTCAGTACATTTTTTCATACTGACGTCCCTTATTGAGAATGCTGCATTTCATGCTGCAGGTACAGGTATTCAACTAGTAGATCTCCCAAATATAAGCACATGATACTCAACGGTTGTTGGTGAGCTCCAAGTTGATTCAGTGATTTGCTGAGTCTTTACTATGCGTATTTCATAGTGGTACAGTCATGGATTCTAGTAGAGGCTTTGTAGACATTGTAAAGCTATCATCTGTATTCATAGTTTCACTTGTCACATGTATCGGTTTAGCTAGTCAATATATGTTGTATATGAAGCTTCTCATCAGTAAATCTATCTGCATAATAGTTTACTTTCTAATCATAGGTCACTTGTAAATCATGTGTTCATGTGGTATTTGTCCGCCTTACCTAGGGTTGGGGTGTGACAAAAGTGGTATCAGAGCAATTCGTCCTCGGGAGTCTACAAAGCCGTGTCTAGTAGAACCTTACTTATGAATGTGTTGCGCACCACATTTATAATTAGGGGGCTACTTGGACATTTAGGAAATGTTACTATCCTTCATAATCCAGATCGTGCAATAGAGCGAAGTTAAGAAGTCAATTTCCACGTGTACCTGATCATGTTATTTATATTATGTTTACGATGGTTAAGGTTAATGGTAGCTAAAATTTCAACATGCAACTTACAGAAAAGGATATGAACTTATCAATATTTAGACTACATTGAACTCATTTTATTCGACCGTCCCACTCCACAAGGTATTTAAAGGCTTTTATGTTATATGCATTTTAAGTTGCATGTTTGCCATTTGTATCACATTGGTTCAATTGAGATAGATATAGTAAGGTTATCCATATACTTAAAAATGATGGGTCACTAGTTACATATAGGAGCTGTAGCATTTCTAAGCACATCTTCATAGAAGGATGTATCCAACTCTTGAGTTCTATATTTCCTCCATATTTATAGGATCTATTCCTATGGAGGACACTCGTTCTTAGTCTGTGCTATACATAGAATTTTTGGTATTAAACATGTACTCTAAATTGATGTTGTTGAACCAGTTTCTTTTAGTTGGAAGAAGGCAGTGGCACAATCTGATCGCTAAATGTATCAGTGCAATAGTGTTACTAGAGATACCCCTAATTGGCTGACAGGCCTAAATTCTCACCATATATCATCCCGAATATGTTAATAGTTGGTTTTATATGGTATGTTCCAACCACCCCGAATAAGTACTAATAACATTTATATTCTTTTCATGATTATAAAACTTAGAGATAAGTGTGCTAATTGCTGCAAATGATTTATGTATGGTAGTTCCTACTACAATCTATATTTTGGCTATAGAGGATTAGTATGTGACCAAAGGGTTAAGGTTAACAAAAGAAAAATTGATTGGTTAGACCTAAATTGTGATTAGTTAGGTTGTACATAGTGGGATTAGAATACATGAAGCTACTAGCTTTGATTAAAAGGTACTTGTTAGACAGGAAGCATGTGAGAATGAAACTTGAATGACACATGCCGAATATGTACGTAGAGCATTATTCACATGTATTGACTTCCATCAATATGAATAGAGCTACTACAAGGTTCATTTAATATATGCATGTAGTAATTTGTTAGTCAGTCTAGTTAAGGGAGAGGAAAAAATGATCATATCCTAGTTGTTATTATTTGCTATCTTGCATGGGAAAGTAGTCGGAGCACCCTCACTTGTTATTAGATTTCATGTTTTATGGTGCATTCAAGATTCACTATTTATTTTCTATTTCGACCTTCAAAGGGCACCAGGCGTTGAGCGTGATATAACACAAGCTAGTAATGAAGGCAAAGTTGACCTCGACCTCCTACTATAAAACATGAACTATTAAGGATTTTCTTTTTCTATCTTGACTGTAGTGTTTATATTGACCTAGACGGAAGCCAAGTCCCAATAGCAGAACACCTATAAGAATTCTTAGGAGATTGAAAAGAGTAGATGGGGAAATCAATTGTATGTGTTTAGGTGAGTAAGGAATATGAGCAAAGCTATTCCACCTATGTCTTAACGCTTAAGACAGTGTGTTTTCCCTTAATATGGTAGAGTGGTTCTATAAGATATCTCGTAGTTTCCAAAGATGGTTTGTTATATAATTATACATGCTGCATGTTCCATAAGTTATCTATGTGTATGTCATTTGCCCTTTGCGGATCACTTTCTCACATGTTTTCTAATGTCATAGAATGCTTACATGTAAGTGTTATCCGCTTCAGAGTACCTTTGTTTATTGTTATATGTTTTTGTAGGACCTTTTCCTTACATGTTCTTTATTGCAATGGTTACTTTTCACATGTCACTTGTCCATATTGTGTAGGTACTGCATGCTAATTGATCATATGCAGTGGGAAAAATTAGTGCTCGTGGTTTATATGACTCGCATATCACTTGTTTTACATGTCATATGCATCATAAACCATTTCTATGTATATTACATGCCTCGTAGCCTACTTGCTTAAACATTACAGGCCTTATAACTTTTCTAGCCATGTGTCATGTGTTCACTTGCTCATATTTCATAAGTGTACTTATTATTGACATGTTAGGTCACCAATACATGCAATATAACGCACTTGATCAATGTGATTTGTGTTCCGTAGTTCATATTTCATATAGTCTACTTGCTTACGTATTATATATTTTGTAGCTTTAGTACTCATGCATCATGTGCTCATCTAGTCCATTTCCTACATTCCTTATAGTTCATTCGCTCACACGCTACCTTATGAACCATATGTGTGCGTACACCATATATTTCTATAGCTTAATGCACGTATATTATGCGCTCCCCTTTGTGCTAATTTGCCTATGTGTCATACCCAATGCGACTTATTTATTTGTACATTATGCCCCTCTCTGATTATTGACTTGAGTTTTGAACATTTTAGTAAAACATTTCCTTGTATCATTACGTAGTGAAGATTTTGACCAGAAAAGGTTGGGCTTATATGTAAATTTTATCACAACCATAGATAAATAACTTAGCATAATGCCTTATTCGAAGGTGCGGCATAAAACTTTAGATTTTATATTAATAGCTATGTGTTCTTATAAGTCTCACCTCTGTAAAGCTTCATGAGATAAAAGAGAAGGGAAAGTAGAGCCCCGATAGGTTAGGCCTTTGATTTTGTGTTTGTTCCATCTACGAAAAAATTGGGAGATACGTACCTCCATTAAAGTATTGTGGAAGGAATAGAATATAACATAAGATACTTGGGAATATGGTAGAGATCCTAAGTACCCCTCCTCATTCTAAACATCAACATAAGGATCTGAGATCATGTGGTTCCCTTATATGATCATGAATCATACTAGCATTTGTTCATCTGATATGTCATTTGCATGTCTTGTGTTTAGGTATATTAAAGTCCTTATTTGTATGAGTTCTACTTGTGTATATTCAATGAATTACATGGTCAAGAAAGGGGTTTAATTTGTCATATTATTATTTTATGAACCATATCTATTGAGACTTCATGATAGACTTGTCAATATGTGTTTTAGGTTAGTCTATGGATTTTGGATAATCCTATTTATAATGGGAACTCTCGCAAATCTCCAAATGAAATTCCAAGGTTAACCAAACTATCAGCTTCACCCATCATTCGAGGACAAATGATCATAAGGGGGAGAGGATGTCACACCCCGTATTCTACGTGTACTAGTTCTATTTATTATGCTTAAAAAACTTCCATGTGGTATAGTTGTTGACACCCAATTTTGGCCCTCCACAATTTAATTAATTTTTAAGCTTCTTAAATTTTGAACAAATTGAAGTAATTATTTTGAAAAAAAATCAAAATTACTTTTGAAATCATTTTCAAGGCAATTTTCCATTTTTACTATAAAATATATCTCTATATACTTAGATTTATATAATTTTTCAATTTTGAATAAATAATTAGCAAAACGTTTTACCAAAAAATAATGTTTTAATTAAGTACGTATAGTATTTCCTTTAAAACTGATCAAAATTTTTAATTAGTGTGGCAATTAGCGTTATTTTCGATAATTAGTTAATTATTTCACATTTGTAAAAAAATCAAGAAGCTTATTAATTGATTAGATACATAACTATTTCCTTTGAAATTAAATTGGACCTCAACTTTTCAATTCAAATAAAGAGAAGACCCAATTTCTTGGCCCATTTTCAAAGACCCGGCCCAACTCTCTAATCCTCATACCCATCAGATTACATACAATAACAATACATTAGTGCCAACTGACCCCATCACGTTTCAGCTTCACGCGAAGAAATCCAGAAGCGACAACAACGTCAATACACAGTGATCCCAGACAGCGTGAACATATGCAGCAAACGGCGTCAAATAGACGGAACAGTACTCCCTACGCATACAGGCGGTACACAGCTTTATTCTCGTCGTCTTCTTCCTTTCCCTCGACAAACAGTACGCCTAGTACTGTTCCAGCCTTTTCCAGCCGCGGAATCGTCCTTGCTTACGCGGATTGACGCCACGTCGAGTTCAAGGACACCCAAATGAATCGGGATCGTCCACCTCTATTTCAATCCGTTGAAATTGTGAGAATTCTAGTATTTTTTAGAGAAGGGGAGTTGGAATTCAAATTGGTGGGCCTTGTTCTTACCCAACGTCTCAGTCCTTTTTCGAAAATTCGGAACCCTAGTTTTTCCTTATAAATATCCCTGTTATTTCACTGAAATGGGGGGGGGGGTCGTTCTTCACTGATATACAGAGAGATATAAGATTTACAAAGAAATCGATTTAGATAGTCCAAAGCTTTAAGGTTTAAATTTTTTTTCATAAGGTTTTGTCCTTGAAGTCTTCATCCAAGCTTTCCGAAAAAGCTCCTTTGGTGGTGGACGCTCGTTGTTTACCACTCGTCATTCCAGTTCGCTGCCCAGAACTAGGTAAATTCTTTCTTAGCTTTTTTTGTGTTTAATTCCCAGCTTGTCTTCTATTTATGTGTTCTTGGCTTTGTTTAGACTTTGGTTCGATATTTGAATAGCTAATAATGTTTCTTCTGTGCTTACTGTTTTATTGTTATAGTCGTAAATCTTCCTAACTTCTTTGGTGTTCTATTTGTGTTGCTCGTCTGAATTGGTCGTGAAGATTAATGTTCACCTTGTTTCTAGTCCTTACATTTTTTCCTTTAATGATAAGCATCCAATTTTGTGTTTATGCATCTAAGATGTTAAGCTTATTAGTTTGATTTCTCTGTTAAGAACTATTGTGTCCAACATATTCATTTATTTTCTAATATTTTCTTTTTTGGCATTATACTGTACCCTTGCTCATGTTTCTTTATAGGTGATATTTGTTCAAGCTTAAATTTGCTAACAACATGTTTTAGTATGGTTTCGAGTACGTTTCAGTAACTGTCACTTTTTTTTTTGAAAGAAAAAATGATGGTTCCTCAGTGTATCCTATTTTTAGTTTTTGGGTTCAAAAATGGGTATTTATTTAGCTTAAAACTAATCTTGTTCTTGAACTATTGCATTTGTAAGCTTGAATCTCTTGAACTCGTGGGCTGCTTAAGTTCTCTTTTTATATCCATTTAAGCTTCAGCTTCATATTGCGCGTTTTAGTTTGATTTTCTTCTCATCTAAGTTGGGTAACTACTGATTTGTTGTTTTAAGGTGAATCCTTGTTGGTGGTATGAACTTAAGATGCTTCTGTCCAAATGATGAATGTTAAATAGGCTTGAGCCTATTTATGTGTTAGGATTAGCTGCTGATTCTCTCTGCGTATTGATCATGGCTCGGCAATATTTCTTATCGTTAAATTAGTTTGGATTACCCCATTTGTCCATATGCTTTAAGCAAGGATTAATGTCTCTTTTATACTCTTCAAGTTAATTCTCATAATCATGAAGATTGTTAGAATGTTCTTGCCTCCTTATTGACTTTCATCTGATTCAAATCCTCTTACTAGTTCATAGTAGGACGGATTTATAAATTGGTAATCGCTCTCAATGAAGTCGAGCTTGCTTAGTATTTGAGTTTGAGTATCCTGTTTAAGTAGCTATTGCATTTATCATATAATCTTTTATTTTGATGAGTGAATCATGAACTGGTGTTGTTAGTTTGATTTCAAGAAGTCTTAAACCTTTAAGCGTTGTTTTAGAGATCCTTTAGATCGTTTTCAGAAAGCTCCAAAATTTAGTTTTGTTTACCTTCTTTCCCCGAGTTACTGATTGATAGGTTTTTTTAAACATGTTTACATATGGCAGTCTCTGTTGTTTTGAATAGAATTCATACTAATGTCAGTTTGCTTTCCTAAACAATGATAGATAATTATAGTTGATTGTTTAATAAAATATCAGCAGAGATAGCATGTCATTAAGAGTTTTAAGCTTAAGTTGATATCATCCTAATGTTGTTGTTAATCTTTTTCCTCTTTTCTTGGCATGAACTCTCTCGTTTGAGTCCAATTGGACTCCTCATTTTGCATTTTCCTCTCCGAGTCGACTCTCCTTTAAACCAATTGAAGGGGAAGCTAATATCATTGGGTTGAAACCCAAGTAATACCAACGGATCAGTGGCAGCAAGTAGCAGCAACATCAGTCTTAAAAGGCCGAAAACGAAGTGCAAAATTGGGTTGAAACCCCCAAAAGACAGCGGCAGCAGTAGCCTTGAAAAGGCTGAAATTTGATAATTTTTGACTCTCAAAAGTCCACTAAATGCAGCAGATTTGCAGCAGCCTCGAAGGGCTGGAAATAGCATTTTTTGGACTTTAGAAAAGGTCAAAAACAGCAGCAGTAGCAACAAATAAGAAGCAGCAAGTGGACTTAAAATTGTCCAAGTTCTATTCGCGTTTTTGTTTTCCTTATATCGTGATTTTGTGATAGTTTGTTTTTAGCTTCTAACATTATTTTTGTTAACTTGGATGAATCTTTGGGAGGTTTTTAATGACTTTTTTTTTAAAATTTATTATCTCGTTACTCATTCATTTTTAAGTAAAGTTTTCAAACCCGTTTTAGTTAAGACAATCGAAGCTTTAAGACTAACTTGAGAATTATTCATATTCTTTCATAGTTAGTATTTAGCTTTCAAATCCACGTCTAAGTGATTGTGTTGATTATTCGACTCAAAAATATGACTCGGATAAATTGTTAAGTTAAAATTTTATTTTGGCACTTTAACATTATAATTATTTCATTATTTGGGATAATACGAATGTACAAGTATCAAAAGATTTCTCGTTTTAAAATAATAATAATAAGATTTTCAAGTAATTTAAGTTTTCTTTTAAAAATAGCCAAGCTTTTAAATCCGTCGGTCAACCGCATGTTAGCGGATTCTCTAAGATGCCTAAACCCTTCCTTAGAGAATTATTTGAACCCTTACCCGACTCTGGTTTATTCTAAATGTTTTTCTTTTAAAAATTATCCTTTTTAAAATGGTTTTCTTAATTTTTCCTAAAAAATTAAGTGGCGACTTCCAAATTATGAATCTTTTCCAAAACTTTACAAAATTGCCAAAGTTGCGAAATTGGCTTCGAAACCTTAGTTTTCGAAATCGGGTCGTAACAATAGTTATGGACTCGGTTTCCTATGCAACTAGTGACAATAGAATAGATTTAAAGTGAACTGTCCGTAGATTTTA
Organism: Solanum tuberosum; assembly: GCF_000226075.1. Lineage (NCBI taxonomy): Eukaryota > Viridiplantae > Streptophyta > Magnoliopsida > Solanales > Solanaceae > Solanum > Solanum tuberosum. The sequence goes on from NW_006239157.1 coordinate 343,740, forward strand.
ATGTGACCCGATTAAGTTGAAGTCGATGGAAGTATTTAAACTTGAGATCATAAGTTGGAATTTGAGTCTAAAGTTTAAAGTGACATAGTATATATAAGTTTTAAGTTAAGTTAAAGGTATTAAGGTCTAGAAAGGGAATAAAATATTAAGGTGCTTGCTTGACTTCACTAAGCTAGTAAATGACAAGTAGGTGCATCACCTACTTTGACTTATTGACTAGCCCAAAGGACCAAGTAGGTGCATCACCTACTAAGACTCTTTTAACCATGTTATTGGGCCAAGTACACTACACCTACTTGCATTAATCTGGCCCAAGTTGAATAGAAGAATAAGGGGAAAATGGACAGCCAAGGCCCAATCTTTCAAAGCCCACAAGAAATAATTTGAATAAAAAAGTAGGTGCATCACCTACTTAAATGTCTGGCCTAAATAAAAGACACATGTTTGGCTGCAAAAGAAGTACAAGAAAGGTGGCAAAAGGCCCAAGTGAAAAGTCCAAGTAGGTTGGTCACCTACTTGAAAAATTATGGCCCAAAATGAGCGAGAAAGTCAGCCAAAGCAGGTCCCTTTTAAAAAGGGATTGATATCAGCTTTTTCCAACCATTTTTACAATGCCAAAAATCTAATTTCTAGAGCTTTCTCTCTTCTCTCTCTTAGCTTCATACAACAGCCATTAAATACCATTAGGGTTCTTGAATATTAGGGAGTTCAAGCTATTGGAAGGTATAATTTAAGACAAGTTAACGAGGACAACCTTTACCTTGAAGAATCTAAGTCTTAGCAAGTGATAGTTCTGTCCGGCAAGGTAAGGTAGTGCAATTTTCTCCTTCTTGTGCTTGATTTAATTAGGACAGTTGGTATATATTAGTGAGTTAGAAATTATTACTTTTATATGGTGTAATGTTGGGGAAGATGTTCTGGTGATTAGTGCATGTTGGGACAGCCATGGAGGGGAGTCCTCTTTAACTTCAGTCATGAGCTTGTTTGAGAACCTTAAAAGTAATGTTAACGCTTCAAGTGCTGGTGATCAGAAACCATGATTCATATTTCTTCTGTTACATTATTATGTTTAAGGATTGTTTTATGTATGTTATGATAAGGGATGTGACTGGATGTGCGGGTAAGTTATGGAGATGTTAAAGGACTTAAATATTGCAAGGAGGTTTGGGGAGGACCTGATACGAAGGTTGTACAGTATATAGACGTGATTTAAGGGAAAGGGAAGGAAAGAAAACATTGACTAGATAAATTGTATGCTTAATGTGTGGTTATTATTTTGGTGAGATCAAGTATCTCAAATTGATTGATTAGCTACTAATACTAGTCTTACAACTTATTTTATTGTAGATTAGTAATCTGAAGAGAAGGATCTTAAGTCATACTTTTTGAATGGTATAGCAAGGTATGTAAGGCTATTCAATTTCCTATTTATTTGGCATGAATTCAACACTTGCATTACAAAAAAGTAAGCTTTCTAAGTGCCCTTGATAGTGACTGATCCATATATGCAGTTCCTACTTCCTATAGCATTAAAGTGAGTACTCTAATATGAGTTTGTTACTAAATGTACGTGCTTACTCTACCAAGTATTAGCATGCAATGTTTAAATGTGTTTCATCGTCAAAGTACTCTTGGCACATGTTCCCCTTAAATAAATCAAAGTGATCCTAGATTACACATGGTACATATGTCTGTATGTTGGATATACAATATGCCCATATCATGCCAACTAGCTTTAATTATCTATATATATGTCATCTTTGTCACATGTTCATATGTTCCCTTTATTGGTTATTACTCCCATTGTGTTAGAGTATAATGTTACCTCACAATATCCCTATTTGCTCTGTTGTACATTTTATATGTACTTACTTGGAATATGTATCTATTCTTAAGTTGATTCTACCCACGTTCTCTCTTGGTTCCACTTTCATGTATACCTTGTATTTGATATTAGTTACTGAGTATCCGGCTACCACGTACATTTTATATGTACTTACTTGGAATATGTATCTATTCTTAAGTTGATTCTACCCACGTTCTCTCTTGGTTCCACTTTCATGTATACCTTGTATTTGATATTAGTTACTGAGTATCCGGCTACCACATAGAGTTCAAATCTCTTGGCTGAATGTTAAATGTCTTCACTTGATATGTGCTTCAATTTGAGATGTCAAAATGCTTAACTGAGTCATATGCTCCAAAGTATTACATGTGCATGTCACATTTGCTTCCCATGTCATTGTTATTATCGTAAGTCCATATTCATATGTCTTCTACTACTAGTCCATAGTTCCAAATCTCGACAATGATTATGACCACCAAAATAGCAATCTCAAAAGAGATAATGATCATCAAAAGAACAATCTCTAAAGAGTTATGATTATCCAAAAAAGAATCTCGAAAGAATTATGAACATCAAAACAACAATCTCAAAGATAAAGAATTTAAGTGAAGCTATCTGTATAATTATGGGTGGCAGCCTAGGGGAAAATGCCTAGCATGGGTCGATCCCAATTGGTATAGAAGGGTGGTAGCTCAGGGGCGAAAGCCTAGCATTGGCCGATCCAAATTGTTATAAGAGGGTGGCAGCTCAGGGGCGAAAGCCTAGCATGGGCCGATCCCAATTTGTAGAATTATGAGGACAGCATCTAAGGGGTTAAAATGCCTATCATGGGTCATCCTCTTCTACCGCTGATCAGCTGGTCATCTGTATCGTATGTCTTATAAATATTATAAAGCAAAGAAAAGTAAAGAAAAGAATGTAACATACACGATTCCACAAGTATAAGCAAAGTTGGTCTCTAATCCTTATTTATTGCTATTTGGTTTCACTTAAGCTCTCATTTTACATATGGTTGTATTATGCCTTACATATTCAGTACATTCATTCGTACTAACTTCCCTTATTGGGGATGCTGCATTTCATGTTGCAGGTATAGGTATTCAACTAGTAGATCTCCCCAATATTAACACATGATACTCAGCGGTTGTTGGTGATCTCCAGGTTGATTTGGCGATTTGCCGAGTCTTTACTGTGCATATTTCATAGTGGTACAGTCATGGATTCTAGTAGAGGCTTTGTAGACATTGTAAAGCTATCATCTGTATTCATAGTTTCACTTGTCACATGTATCGGTTCAGCTAGTCAACATGTGTTGTATTTGAAGCTTCTCATTAGTAAATCTATTTGCATAGTAGTTTACTTTCTAATCACAAGTCACTTGTAAATCATGTGTTCATATGGTATTTATCCGCCTTACCTAGGGTTGGGGTGTGACAATTATAAAATCCCTGTGTGAGATCCAACAGATATAAAAGAATATGAGTAGTCCATACATTGCCCCTTGTCCCATTTTTGTGTTTGATGGAAAAATAATTTTGAGCTTTGGCATTCACAAATGATACATTTCTTCAAAGTTGTTGAATTATCATCTATTATTGAAAAAGGATTTGTGGAAGTCCCAGAAGGCACAACATTGACTAGTGAAGCTACAAAGCAATTGGAGAAAAATAGACAATTGGATGATAAGGCTCGTTTTTATCTTTATAGAAAGGTTGAATTGCATGTATGTAGTATAAATTTACATGATAAGTCAGCGAAGGAGGCTTGGACAATTTTGGAGAATTCACATCGAGGTTCCGCAAGTGTAAAAAGAGTCAAGTTGCAAGAGCTTAGAAGACAATATGAATTAACTCAACCGAGTCTGTCAAAGAATTTTTGACAAGAGTAACTAATATTGTCAACGATATGAGAACTAAGGGAGAAAAATTAGATCAAGTTAAAATTGTTGAAAAAGTACTACGATCATTGAGTACGAAATTTCAGACCAAAAACACGTTCTTGAGGCCATCAAAGATCTTAGAACTTTGACACTTGATGATTTAGAAGGGGAATTGATGACATACGATATGTCCTTGAATAAACTGACAATAGAAAAATTTGATGAAGTATTTCAGGCAAATGTGGATCAACCTAATCCAAAAGAAGAAATATCAAACTTGGCTGAGACAAATCAAAGGAGTCAAAATTTCAGAGGTAGAGGGCAAGGGAACAGAGGAAATTTTCGAGGCCGTGGTAGAGGTAATTATTCATACCAACAGAAAAATAATAATAATTTTAGGAAGGAACAACAAAATATTCAAAAAAATTTAGAAACATGACAAATCAACAATTCAGTGTCATAATTGTGGAAAATTTGGACACTACCAAAGAGATTGTTGGTTTAAAATTCAGGTAATAGAGATGTACATGCAAAATTGGCTGAAACTATGGAGATAAACAAGAGACTTTATTATTCTATAGTTTAGAAACAGAAGAAAAAAAAAGGGAACAGATAGTTTATAGATTTTGGGTGTAACAACCATATGTCTGGGGATAAGGAATTATTTATTGATCTAGGTGAATAATTTAGAGCTATCGTAAGACTTGGTAATAACTCTAAAGTGCCTGTTGTTGGAAAAGGAAAAATTTCAATTACTTCAAAAAATTAACTCTTCTTACTTTGTATCTGATGTTTATTATGTTCCAAGTCTTCATCATAATTTGTTGAGTATAGGACGACTGACAGAAAAAAGATATGACTTGCGATTTAAATATGGAATTGGGACCATTAGCGATGGTAAATTAGTATTAATTACAACGGTAAAAATGAATCAAAGTCATTTATGGCCTCTTTAACTCAACTGTGGAGATTTAACTTGCGTTAGTTCTGTGAATTCTAATGATACTTGGTTGTGGCATCTACCCTTTGGGCATCTGAATTTTGAAAGTTTGAAATATCTTGCAAGAAATAAACTAGTTTACGGTTTGCCTTCTGTTGATATTCCTGATACAAAGTGTGATTCTTTCATTTTGGGAAAGAAGTATAGAGAACCTTTTCAAAAAGGCAAAGCTTGGAGGGCTAATGCACCATTGGCGCTAATTCACTCAGACTTGTGTTCGGTTGAAGTTCCCTCCAATGGAGTTAGTAAATAATGTATTACTTTTATTGACGAATTTAGTCGAAAAATATGGGTATATTTTCTGAAAAATTAGTCGGATGAATGTGAAGTCTTTAAATTCTTTAAAGTTTACGTAGAAAGGTAAAGTAGACACTTTGTTAAGACATTAAGAACTGATAGGGGCACTGCGTTTCTTGTTTGTGATGACTATTTGAAGAAGTGTGGCATTAAACATCAATTGACTGCTAGATATACTACTCAACAAAATGGTGTAGCTGAAAGAAAAAATAGAACAGTGATGGATATGGTGAGATCAATGATGCATTCCAAAAATATTCCCAAAGAATTCTGGGCAGAAGTTGTCTCATGTGCGATTTATGTTCTAAACAGATGTCCAACTCGATCCAATTTTGGAAACTCCACAAGAAGTTTGGACTAGTAAGAAACCAAATATCTCTCATCTAAAAGTGTTTGGTTGTCTTGCTTGTACTCATGTTCCTTATGTTTTGAGAAAGAAATTAGATGATAAGGCAGAAAAATGTATCTTTATTGGCTACAGTCATGAGACAAAAGGTTACAAGTTATTTAATCCAGATATAGGGAAAGTAATTATTAGTAAACATGTAACTTTTGATGAATACATTACTTGGGAATGGTCAAAGAAAAAATTTGAGTTGCCTAGGTCTTAACCAGTAGTTTCAACTATGGAGGAAGGAAGTTCAAGAAGATATCAAGAGGAACAAGTAGCTCATCCTGTTCAAACAGTAACATTGATTAGTCCACAAAGAAATCGCCAACTACCAGCCCGTTTACAAGATTATGTTGTTGACAATAATAAAAATTTGTCCAATGAAGATATTGTGAACTTTGCACTATTTGCCGATTGTGAACCAATTACTTTTGAGGAAGCTGCCAAAGATGATAATAGGATGAATGCAATGGATGAAGAAATTTATGCAATTGAGAAAAATCACTCTTGGGAGTTGACAGATTTACCGCCTTCAAAACAACAAATTGGAGTCAAGTGGGAATACAAAACCAAATACAAACCATCTGGAGAAGTAGATCACTTTAAGGCAAGATTAGTTGTTAAAGGATACAAACAGAAGGTAGGTATTGATTATTTTGAGGTATTTGCTCCTGTTGATACTATTCAAATGATCATTTCTCTTGCTGTGAATAAATGTTGGAAAATACATCAATTGGATGTTAAATCTGCTTTCTTGAATGGTGTTCTTGAGGTAGAAGTGTATGTTGAGCAGCCTATGGGATATGTCCAAAAAGGTTTAGAAAATAAAGTTTACAAGTTGAAGAAGGCATTGTATGGGTTGAAACAAGGTCCAAGAGCTTGGTATACTCGCATTGATTCTTACTTTATGGGACATGGTTTTCATAGATGTCTTTATGAGCATACACTATACATAAAATCCAATACTGATGGAGACCTCATTGTGTGCTTATACGTGGATGATTTAATACTTACTGGCAATAATCCTAAACTAATTTCTGAGTTTACGGAGGCTATGACTAGCGAATTTGAGATGACTGATTTGGGATTAATGTCTTATTTTCTTGGCATTGAAGTTTCTCAATTGAAATAAGGAATCTTTATCTCTAAGAAAAAATATGCGAGTGACATTTTGAAAAGATTTAATATAGACAAAGCCAAACCAATCTTGACTCCTATTGAAGAGAAATTGAAGTTGACCAAAGATGGAACTGGTGATTTTGTTGATGCTACATATTTTAAAAAATTGGTAGGGAGTCTAAGATACTTGACTTCTACAAGGCCTGATATTACTTATGGAGTTGGATTAATTAGCAGATTTTTGGAGTTTTCACGTCAATCTCACTTACAAGCCGCCAAGAGAATTTTGAGATATATTCAAGGTACACACTCTGATGGCATATTTTATTCAAAGACTAATGATAGTAATCTTGTTGGATTTGCTGATAGTGATTGGGCCGGTGATATGATGCAAGAAAAAGTACTTCTGTCTATGCATTTTATTTGGGATCTAGTGTATTTTCATGCACTTCAAAGAAACAACAAGTTGTTGCTTTATGAACTGCTGAAGCAGAGTATATTGCCGCAACAAATAGTTCTACACAAGCATTATGGTTGAGAAGAATAATTGGATTTCTTCAACACAAGCAAGATAGTCCTACAAAAATATTTTGTGATAGCCAGTCTGCAATTGCATTAACAAAGAATCCAGTTTTTCATGGCCGTAGCAAACACATTGACATCAAATGGCACTTCATTCGTGACTTGGTCCAAGATAAATAGATAATGATTGAATATTGCAAGACCGAAGAACAAATTGTTGATATATTCACAAAGCCATTAAAATTGGAGTTGTTCATAAACTTGAAGAAGATGCTAGGCATGGTCACATTTGAAGATCTTACTTTAAGGAAGGCTAAGTAGGAAATAAATCAAGAATAGGATTCCTAAGTAGTTTAGGATTCCTTGGTAGTTTAGAATTCCTTACTAGTATAGGATTTATTATTTATGGTATTTTCTTATTTATGTTTAATTAGGATTTGTTAGTTTTATAGGTTCCTAGTCCTAGTTTACTTTGGTTGTTAGTATTATAAATAGGGGTGCCTTCAATGTACAAAAATTACAAGAGTCATTGAGTTATTGAATAAATCCTCCTACCTACTATTTGTAGATTAATAAGTTTCTTATATATAACCATTGTTGGGTCTTTCACTTGTGCATATATTATTACCTTGGGTAATATTATTTCCTTCACATTGCCTTTTATTATCCCTTTTAATCATTAGAATTATTCAAGTAAATCCATCACCAAGTCCCATTATTCCCCAACACATACCACAAGGAAATACACGATTTTATACACTTAACAAGGGTCAAGAAATCCACTTGCCTCAAACAATCGAGCAATTACTCTGAGACTTGAGTCTTTCCCTTTTGTTGGACTTCCGAATAAATGCAACCTATTCACATAAATAATTACGATAAGATTTCTAAATTAACTACACTCATATTACTATAATCCAGTTCCTAATTCATGATGCCAACCAATACATTAAGTATCATCTTCCTAAATTTTAAGCCTAGGATTAAGTCTAAATTACTCCAAAAAAATCAAAAACTAAATTATCATAGGTCATTGATGCATAATGATACTCCACTAGAAGCTTGGCATACTACCCAAAGTAATGACAAAATAACTTCTAAATGAAAATATTAATTAATATCTATCGCATCCTTATCAAACCATCATCATCTCATGATTACATTAACCTAAATTTTAAAATTTGCCGTCCAATTATAACTATCCATCAGTTAAGAAAACTTAACTTCATTAATTGCATCCAAATACAATATAATAAATCCATTATCCTCCAACTCCAAGTGACCACGTTATGTACCGAAGCAAAAAATGGAATTTTTTGAAACCTTTACCTGAAGACGATGCCACTTCGTGTTGACGCCATATGTAAGTCTCGTGGAATTTTTACTTTTTTTTCTTAAATTATGACCCAAATTCTCAACCCTAATAATTTATTTTCCTATATGGGTCAAGTGGTATATGATATTAAATAAATTATAAACTTTACCCATTAAGCATTAACTAAAATTTGTTATTTAATAAATAACCGTCAATTAATTAACTTTAGTTGAACGAATAGTTCAAAATTGTCCAAAATGACCTTTGGGATCATTACATTATCGACCACTCAAACCCATGTTCGTCCTCGAACATAAAGTAAGAGAAAGTACCTAAAGCTTCAAAAAACTGAGGATATCTGGCACACATATCGGACACTGCTTCCCAAGTCGTCTTACAAACGGATCGGTGCTTCCACTGCACCTTCCTTGAAGTAATCTCATTGGTCCTAATATTTCGGACCTACCTATCCAAAATGGTGATATGCTCCTCCTCAAACTATAAGTCTGGACCCAACTCAATTGAATCAAGAGAAAAAACATGGGACTCATTCGGTATGTAGTTCTGAAGCATGGAGAGATGAAACACAAGATGAACAACTGACAAACTAGGTGGCAAGGCCAACTTATAGTTCATCTCTCCAACTCGTCCCAAAATCTCAAATAGACCGGGGAATCGAGGGCTAAGTTTGCCTTTATTTCCGAACCACATAACACCCTTCATGTGTGACACTCTAAGCCAAACATGATCGCCTTCCATAAACTCTAGTGCTTAGACCCTTTTATCTACGTAACTCTTATGTCAACTCTAGGTTGTCAACAATCTATCCTGAATCATACGGACCTTCTCCATAGCATCTCTAAGCAAGTCGGTATCCAAAGAGTCCATCTCCATTGAATCAAACCGATCAGAGATCTACACCATCTGCCATACAACGCCTCAAATGGAGCCATCTGAATACTAGAGTGATAATTGTTGTCATAGGAAAACTCTGTTAAGGGAAAATGTCGATCCCATCTAGCACGAAGATCTATCACACAAGCTCAGAGCATGTCCTCTAACACCTCACTCAGACTTTCCATCTGTCTGAGGGTGAAACGTTGTACTCATATCTAACCGAGTACTCGAACAATGTTGTAATGCCTTCCAAATATGGGAAGTGAACAGTAAACATTGATTAGAGACAATAAAAATGGGGACTCCATGTAATCGCATAATCTGACTAATATAAAGTTCGGCTAACATATATGTCGTATACTGCACCTGAACCGAAATAAAGTGGCTAAACTTGGTCAGCCTGTCAACAACAACCAAAATGGAGTCAGAACCACTCGTTGTGGTAGGAAAACCTACAATAAAATCCATAATGATCTGCTCCTACTTCCAAGTAAAAATAATCATCCTCTGAGATATACGCTCGGGCCAATAGTGCTCACACTTGACCTGTTTGAAAGCCAAACACCTAAAAACAATGCAATATCCCTCTTCATTCCACACCACCAGTAATGCTGACTCAGATCATGATACATCTTTGCCACTTCTAGGTGGATGGAATATCCAGAACAATAGGTCTCCTCTAGACTCAATCTAATCAACTCACCCATATTGGGCACACAAATCATGCCTCTGTTCTTCAAGACACCATCAGAATCAAGGATAACCTCTTTGGCTTCCCCTCTCAACATTTTGCCTCGAATGAGACAGAACTTCTCATCATCAAATTGGTGCTCACAGATCTACTTGACTAAGAAAGATCGAGCCTCAATAAAAGTAACCATGCCACCACTCTACTCTAAAATCCACAACTGGAAAAGACTATTAGCTAATCTTTGAATGTCTCTAGCCAACGGTCTCTCTTCAGTACTAATTGTGGCAAGATTTCTCATGCCAGGAGTCTTCTTACTCAAGCCATCTACATTGCCCCAATATATTAAAGACTTTAGTGATCGGTGAAGATCTCACAATGCACCCCATACAAATAGTGACGCTATAACTTAAGCACAAAGACCACGGTTGCTAACACCAAATCATGAGTAGGGTAGTTCTTTTCATGAGCCTTCAACTGCCTAGAAGCATAAGAAATCACCTTCCATTTCTGCATCAAAGCACCACCCAAACCGACTCCTAAAGCATCACAATAGACAGTAAAGTCCACACCCTCCTCAGCTAGATTCAACACACGGGCCGAAGTCGACAAAGTCTTGAGCTTTTGAAAGTTCTCCTCATACTCATGGAACCACTGAAAACCCATATCTTTTCAAGTCAATGTGGTCAACGGAGCTACAATAGTAGAGAAACTCTGAACAAACCATCGGTAATAGCCTATTAATCCCAAAAAACTCCAAATCTTGGTAGGAGAAGTAAGTCGCATCCAGCCTTTAACTGCCTCAATCTTGGTCTGATCTACTTTAATACCCTCCTTGGACACCATGAGTCCCAAGAATGCTAAAGAATTAAGCCAGAATTCGCACTTTGAGAACTTGGCATACAACTTCTCTTCCCTCAACCTCTGAAGTACAATCCTTGAAGTGTCGAACATGGTCCTCCTTAGTCCTGGAGTACACCAAAATATCACTAATGAAGAAAATCACTAAAGAATCTAGGTATAGTCGAAACACCCCGTTCATCAATTCCATGAAAGTTGCAAGGTTGTTAGTCAAGCAAAGGAAATCACTAGGAACTCATAATGCCCATACCGAGTCCGAAATGTTGTCTTAAGGATATCTGATAACCTAATATTCAAGTGATGGTACCCGAACCTCAAATCAATTTTAGAGAATGATGATGCTCCCTAAAGCTTATCAAATAAGTCATCAATACGCGGAAGAGTATACTTGTTCTTCATTATTATTTTGTTCAACTACATGTAGTCATACATATTCTCATAATTCCATCCTTCTTCTTCACAAACAATATTGGGGCACCCCAAGGTTAAACACTAGGGAGAATGAACTCCTTACTCAACAAATCTTGTAGCTGTCCTTCAACTTTGCGGGAGCCATATGCTAGAGAGGAATCAAAATAGGCTTAGTGCCCGGCTCTAAATCAATAGAAAGTCATTATCTCTATCAGGAGGAACACCTAAAAGATCAGTTGGGAACACATCTGGAAACTTTTGGACCACGGGAATATAATCTATGGGAGGTGGCTCAACACTAGTGTCAGAGATGAAGGCTAAATAGGAAAAACACCCTCTCTTCACCCATCTCTGAGCATAGATGAAAGAGATAACTTTGCTTAGGGGTAAGAACCACTAGCACCCTTCCACTCAACCATCAGAATACTGGGCATTACTAAGGTCACAGTCTTAACATTACAATTAAGAATAACATGATAAGGAAAAACGCAATCCATACCCAAGATAACATCAAAGTCTACCATCACTAGAATGACCAAGTCTACAAAAGTGTCATACTCCATTAAAAAAACAAGACAAGGTTGATACACTCGATCCACCACTAAGGGCTCACGCATGGATGTAAAAACACGAATATGTACAGGCATGTTATCACACATCATATCAAACCCAACAGTAAAATAAGATGACACATAAGAGAAAGTAGACTCTGGATCAAACAACACAAATGTAGTCGATAAAAGACTGGGACATTACCTACAATAACTGCATCAGACGCTTTATCCTTAGGTCTTCCCCAGAAATCATAACACTAGCCCTCTCTGCCACCTCCAACCTATGTGGTACCTCTACTGAGTTGCAGCACCAAAAACAAAAGATCTACCTCATCTACTGACTGAACTCTACCTCAGCCTTTTCTCCATGGTACCGATGGTCTAGTATGAAATGAAGAATTAGCTCGGGGTCCTCCCTGACCTCTCTGGAAAGGACACTGTCGCATCATGTGATCGAGATCTCCACACATTTCCATGGATTCTTAGTTTTTGGGTTGAAAAAGCTCGTCGATCCAAATGAATCATTCTTCCGGTCTCTCTTCACTCCCCACCCCGAAACTGACCCATGGCACATATTACGACGAGAAGCGGCTCTTTCACGCTTATGAGCATTCTGGTGTCCTCCAAGAGCTTGAGAAGTGCAAAACTTGCGAGAACAGTAGAGGCAAGAGAACATTCTAGAAGATGGAACCTTTGCTTTTGGTTTAGGGATCATGGGTGGGTGCTGATGATCCACCATATATGTGGGGGAGGCGGTGGAGGAATTAGAGGACTGGTTCCAGAAATTGACTTGCGCCTTTGCATGCTCGATCGCTCCCCCATCCCGCCTGGCTCATTCTAGCGGGGAATAACCTCAATCCGTAGAAGCTGCATCCTCAAGGGCTGAGTGATTATGCCAGTGATCAAGATATCAACCACATAAATAGGTAGTAAAATGAAGCAAAACCTCTAATTTGGGAAATGTTGGGTGGATACTGAAAACGCACTATAATTACCTCGTCATGTACGTCACTGTTGTGAATCGTATAAGCCCTGACCCACGCTATAAGACTCACGAGGTATCTGACCACCCTTGTATATTGGCATATATGTATGAAAGGGTCCTCGATACTAAAAGGAACCACTCCCTTTGTGTGATCCCCTGCCTCTAGATTAGGCACCAGAAAACTGACCTGATGTACAAACCCTCTTAGGGTCCCCCAAACTCCTCTCTCTCCATCAATTCTGCCACCTTGGTTGCTCCCACAATGGACTAGAAGGAATCCTCCCTCACGAGATTCCTTGAATAGAACTGATCGGATAGAGAAAGTCAATCCCCTCACAAATCTACGGATCATCTCCGTCTTGTCTGGAATAATGGCCAAAGCATGCCTAGACAATTAGAAAAAATGGGCCTCATACTTTACAACAGATAAGTTATTCTGTTTCAAATTCTTAAACCTCAAGTGACTTTCCCCTCTCACGCTCCAAGGGACGAAGTAGTCACAAAAGGCACTGGAAAATGTCTCCCACCTCACTAGAGGAGATCCAACTAGCAAAGACCTTAAATAAACTCTCTACCACTCTCTCGGTGGCCACGAAGTTGGAGGGTAGCATACCGAACCCCATGTGACTCAGCTAATCCAACCACCTCTAAGAACTCTCGGCATGTAGTCAGAAACTCATGAACGTCCTCCATATTCCCACCTTGTAACTGAGGTGGGTCCATCTTCCGGAATTCCTCATACCTACGCTACTCATCCTCTGTCACAACAACCAACGGTGCACCTTGACCCTCAACTGCTAGTGCAAGATCATTTCTAACCACAAGATCCACTGGTGGCTACCCTACGGAATCCTGAATAACTAGAGCCTATTGTCGCTCTGGGGTTTAAGCCCCCACTCTAGTCTGAGAGTCCTATGGTAAGCTGGTCGTACCACCGCCCAGAGTAAAGCTCTCAAGCACACTTAACACCCTCAATAATGTATCCTGAAGCAAATGTGTGGTTGCAAGCTCTGGAAGAACCTGGTCCTACTAGTCATCAATATGAGGCTCTAGAGAGACCTCTATAGCACCGCCCTTCGTTGGTGCTGCTCTATGGGCACGACCTCTAGCTAGTGTCGTTCTATGGGAACAACCACTAGCTCGGGCTCTACCCCTACCCCTAGTTGGGGTATCAACAACTATTTCGGGGACTGCATCCCTTGTACCACTAGTAATAGTAGTTGCATTCCTCGCTATCTGTCAAAAGAACATGCGATAACACAATACTGGACATAAGTACAAATGTCTTTGTACCCATCCTCAAGACTCAACTTAGACTCGGTTTGTATACATGTGAGACCTATGAACTTGGGGTTCTGGTACCATTTTGTCACGACCCAAAAATAGACATGATGACACTCGTCTAAGGGTGGCAACGGGACCGGTAACGAGACTACCGGACCGGGACGTTCCGGAACCGGAACGGAACCGGGCACCACGGGCCGGAACCGGGACGGACCGGAACCGGTAATTCCGGAAAAAATTCCGTGTTCCCGTCTCGGACCGGTAACGGACCGGACCGGACCGGACCGGAAACCGGGTCCAACCGTTAAAATTATAATTTTTTTATTAAAATTAAAAAATTAGGAACATTTCACTTAAAAATTTATACTTTTAAAGTTTTAAATACAAACTTTCAAACTTTTAAAAGTATAAAAGTTTAAATTTCACAATTTAAAAGTTTGAAAATTTAAATTTAAATTATAAACTTTAAAACTATAAAACTATAAAAATTTAAATTTCACACTTTAAATTTTAAAAGTTTGAAAATTTAAATTCAAACTTTAAAACTATAAAAGTTTAAATTTCACCCTTTAAAAGTTTGAAAATTTAAATTCAAAGTTCAAAACTTCAAACTTTAAAACTATAAAAAGTTTAAATTCACACTTTAAAAGTTTTAAAATTTAAATTTAAATTATAAACTTTACAACTATAAAACTATAAAAATTTAAATTTCACACTTTAAATTTTAAAAGTTTGAAAATTTAAATTCAAACTTTAAAACTATAAAAATTTAAATTTCACACTTTAAATTTTAAAAGTTTGAAAATTTAAATTCAAACTTTAAAACTATAAAAATTTAAATTTCACACTTTAAATTTTAAAAGTTTGAAAATTTAAATTCAAACTTTAAAACTATAAAAATTTAAATTTCACACTTTAAATTTTAAAAGTTTGAAAATTTAAATTCAAACTTTAAAACTATAAAAATTTAAATTTCACACTTTAAATTTTAAAAGTTTGAAAATTTAAATTCAAACTTTAAAACTATAAAAATTTAAATTTCACACTTTAAATTTTAAAAGTTTGAAAATTTAAATTCAAACTTTAAAACTATAAAAATTTAAATTTCACACTTTAAATTTTAAAAGTTTGAAAATTTAAATTCAAACTTTAAAACTATAAAAATTTAAATTTCACACTTTAAA